>NW_022103958.1:24340859-24402989 GCF_000313985.2 Echinops telfairi
TATATATATATATATATTCTCTATTTTTATACAGCTGGTGTTACCTATAGAGGTATTATTCATAGTAACAATGCTGTTTCATGGATGCGTTTAAAAATATGTATTTGTTTGTGAGTTAATGTCGTGATGCTTTAAGATTCCATAGTTATTAAATAGATAAAATTAATTCATCTGTATCATTTTCAACTATGAATTCCATGAATCATAAAGCTGTTAAAAATTAGATTTATGATTAGTACAGTAATTGTATCATTTTACCCTGGAAATATTTACTGAAATGCATATATTAATGCCTGATTTCACTCTAGGACTTAACCAACTAATTTTAATTTAGCATAGTTTCCCACAATACCTCTTCACATACATATTAACATGGTTGCTAGCAAGAGAAAAAAAGCCCTCCCATCATTTTGTCCCAACCTCAGTTAGATAGAATCCCATTCATCACTGTCTTCTTGTCATGAACTTTGCTTTGCAATGTCACTCATGTTTGCTAAATTCTCCTTTTTTCACTAACATACGATGTGTAAATCTTTTCGATTTTTCCAATCTTCTGCTTTTGCTAAATTGGTTCCTTTGGGTACAGCAGTCATTCAAGATATATGTCACTTCAAAAGTTGACCCCAAAACCTACACCTGATTTTTAACAGAGAAATCTTTTTTATTCATTGATAATTATCTCTAGTCTGTGAATTATCTCAGAGACTAAAAAACTTACTAAGGTAGCACCCATCTATAGTCCAACCATCACTTTGCTGCCAAAGTGAACATCCTGTTTAACCGCAGAACATTCTGTAGCTTTCTTCACAGTCTAGAATCTAACTAGACACACTTCTGTCCACATTAGTGTAACAAATTTTCCTTAAACATGCTTATTTCTTCTTGTAAGCATTTTTCTCTTATCTTACATGATTATTCTGCTCTTGTTCTTCCTTGCCTTCCATCCCCTATTCTGCCTTATATTATGAAACCTTTGCTATAATGAGTTTTCCCCTCTTTGGCTGTACATACACCATTGCATTTCAATTGCGTTTTCTACTCCACATAGTCATGTTATCTGCAAAGAGAATGTTGTTTTTTCCTTCCCAATATATCATATATACTCGTGTATAGGCCAAGGTTTTCAACACATTTTTTATGCAGTTTTTGTGGTAAAATTAGGTGTCTTGGCGGATAATCGGGTCGACTTCTACTCGAGTATATATGGTCTGTACTCTTTTATTTCTTCCTCTTATCTAATTGCAATGTTGAATAGAAATGTTAAATCATTTCTGATCTTAGGAGGAGACCACTAGCTTCTCACCATTTAAGTTTAATGTTAGCTATACATTTTCAGAGAAATTCTTTATCAAGTTGAGAAAGTATTAGTTTTGCTAAGCTTTGTCTGAGTGCTGAATTTTTCCAGATGCTTTTATTCTTTAACCAGTTAATATAATTGAGCTTTGTCATTGGTGTTGTACCAGCTTTGTCATTGGTGTTGTACCAGCTTTGCATACCCAGGTAAAATCTCATTTGGTTGTTGTATACAATTATTTTTATTGCCTTTGATTAGGTAAATTTTTTTTTAAACATTTTATTAGGGGAGATTAGGTAAATTTTGTTGACAAATTTTGCATGCATCTTTTTGAGAGATACTGGATCATAGTTTTCCTTTCTTGTAATATCTTTGTCTGGTTTTGATGTTAAAGTAATGCTAGCCTCAGAATGAATTAAGAACTATTCTGATCCTATTTTCTATGAGAATAGAGACTTGTCATAATTTGTTACCTAAATATTTGATAGTATTCACCAGTGAAACCATCCAAGACTTGGTATGTTCTGTTTTGGAAGGTTATTATTGATTCCATTTCTGTATTAGATAGAGGCCTATTAAAACCAGTGTCTCTTTGTTTGCGTTTTGGTGTAGATGTGTCTTTCAAGGATACAGTACAGTTCACGTAGATCAATGTCTCCCAAATAGGGTGATGCCACCACTTGGTGGGGTGGCACTGGAATTATGCAGGGGCTGCACTTCGTCCTGGAATTTGGTTCATAGTACAAATGTTTTTAATTGTTGGAAAAGGTGGGGCGGCACTCTGGTTTTGGTTTTTTGGTTTTCTGAAAAGAATAGTAGGGCAAATTAGTTTAGGAAGCTTTCATCTAGATGATAAACTTTTATGCATAAAGTTGTTCATAATAAACCTCCCTTTTTAAAAAAAAACTAGTTTGTGACTTCATTGATAATTTTTTTTCCATTTAAAATGTTAATAATTTCTGCTCTAAATTTTATTACTTGTTCCCACTTATTTTGAATTTATTTGCTTGCCATTTTCTAGTCTCCTGTAAGGTAAAAGCTTCAGTTGGTGATTTTAGCTTCTTTATGCGTTCAGTGTTGTAAAGTTTTCTTCCAAGTACTGTTTTCGCTGCCTCTCACAAACTTTAGTTATGTATATTTATTTTTATTTCGTTAAAAACTAGTTTTTAATTGCTTCTGAGATTTCTTCTTTGGCCCATGTGTTAGTTAGAAGTATTTTATTTGAGTTTCTTTCAGCTGTGTTTTTGGTAAAGGAGATTTCCATTGTTTTCCAAAAGCATGATTTGTGTGATGTTTCTTTTAAGTATGTAATGGTGTGTTTTATGTCCTAGGATGTGATTTATCTTGGTGAATTTTCCATGTTAGAAAAATTCTGTTTTGATGGGTAATGGCTTCTATAACTGACAGTTATGTTCAGTTGATTTATGTTTCAGTTCAGTTCAACTATATTCTTAGTAATTTTCTGTCTAAGCATCTGTCAATTACTTATAGATGGATGATAAAGTCTCCAACAATAAGAGTACATAGATCTATTTCTCCTTGCCTCAAGAGTTTGCTTTTTTTGCTAGGAGTGTAAATACTGAAGGCTATATGTTTCCCTAGAAAATTTACCCCTTTGTCATTATGTATGCCCTTATTTATCACTTATAGTTTTCCTTGCCCTGAAGTCTGCTTGATTTGACTTGTTTAAACCACATAAATATGGAGAACTAAAAAATTGAAATAAATATATTTTTAAAATGTGCTTGACACAGTGGATATATGTATGGATTAATAAGAGCTCATTCCTCTCCAACAACACCACCCTCCCTCTCTCCCTCCCACATGAACCCTTGATAATTTATAAATTATTGTTTTTTCACGTCTTACACTGACCGCTGTCTCACTTCACCCACTTTTCTGTTGTCTGTCCCCCTTGGAGGTGGTTATATGTCGATCGTTGTAATCGGTTTCCCGTTACTACCCCCACCTTTCCTTACCCTCCTGGTATTGCTACTCTCATTATTGTTCCTGAGGGGTTTATCTGTCCTAGATTCCATGTACCAGTGTATATGCTCTGGTCAAACCGAATTTGTAAGGTATGATTGGGGTCATGAGAGTGGTGGGGGAAGAAGCATTAAAGAACTAGAGGAGAGTTGTGTGTTTTGTCGATACTATACTGCACCTGACTGGTTGTCTCCTCCCCACGACCCTTCTGTGAGAGGATGTCCAATTGCCTACATATGGGTTTTGGGTCTCCTCTTTGCCTTCTCCACATTCACAATGATAGGAATTTTTTGTTTTGTTTTGCATCTCTTCTGCCCTATACCTGATCCCATTGACACCTGATGATCACATAGGCTGGTGTTCTTCTTCCATGTAGGCTTTGTTGCTTCTCAGCTACATGGCCACTTGTTTATCTTCAAGCCTATAAAACCCAAGATGCTATATCTTTTGATAGATGGGCACCATCAGCTTTCTTCACCACATTTACTTATGCATCCATTTTGTCTTCAGCAAGCCTGTCAGGAATGTGAGCGTCACAAAATGCCGGCTTATTAGAACAAAATGTTCTTGCGTTGAGGGAGTACTTGAGTAGAGGCCCAATTGTTCATCTGCTACCTTAATTCTTAACATATAAATATGTGTATGTACATAGATCTATTTCCCTATGTTATATATAATTATATTCACATATGTACATGCCTCTATTTAGACCTTTACAAATGTCCTTTGCCTCCTAGCTCTTTCCTCCATTTCCTTTTATTTTCCTCTTGTCCCACTATTATATTTGAGCATCATTTGGTTTCAGTAATTCTTCTTGGCTACATTGCCCTTAATGAAGCCCTACCAAGCATCCTACACCTTCCTTGCCATCGATTTTAGATCACTTGTAGTTTCCTTCTCCCTGAGTTTGTTGGCCATCCCCCTGCCCCCCCCCCCCCCCAACCTCCCTGTCTCCTGTCTCCCCCAGAACCATCCGTCTTGTTGTTTTCTCCTCTGGAATGTTTCTCCCACCTACCTTATCTAGATAGACATGCAGAGACAATAATAAGCACACAAGACAAAGCAAAAGAAAACAAAACAACAATAAAATCAACCACAAATAAAGAAAAGCCTATAAATAGTTCCAGGTCTGTTTGTCGACCTTTTGGAGTGTTTTCAGGTTGAGTCTGATGGGGTCCCAGGCCATGACCTCAAAGTCTTTTTTTGGTATTCCTCAGGGACTTCATTGCTTTGCTCCCCTTGCTGCTCTGTTGCAAATAATTTACAATTGCAGCACTGTGTCTCCAGTGTAGTCCCCCATAGCCCTATGGGTTAGTGAGGGACGCAGTGTCCTCTCTGTGCATTGGCTGCTCTGAGCAGGAATGTAGTCCTCTGGTCTTGGTGGCCTGGGATGTGTTCTACTCTCTCTCCTTCCCTCTTTGTTTGCTCCTGTGCGCTCTGATCAGATGCACCCTCTCCCTGAGCTGTAGCTTCAGTGCTGTCCTCTGAAGTGCATCCTTCTGGCGGGGAGGTAGGGGGTGGAGTGGAGTGTTGGTGTCCACGTAGTTGAGATTGGGGCCAGTCCCACCCCAGATTTTTTGGGGGTCTCTTTTCTCATCTCTTTACTTTTAGTACATCTGTATTATGAGATATACGTTTTTTAACACTTCTAACAGTCTCTGGATTTTAGAGTATTAAGACTATTCTGAGTTAAATTGATAAAGTAGTTTAATATCTATAATATTTGTAACAATTCATTGCCCTATTCTTTGCTAGTACTATTTTTTGGTCTTGCATGCCTTCACTGCCTTCTCTCATCTTAATAAAGCATTCTATGCTTCCTTGTGCTTTCTTCTCTTAGCATATCAACTATATTTATTTTTAAAATTAATTAGTGCTCATTTCAGTGCTTACAATATCATTATATCTAATCTTAGTCCTCTTTCAAATGACACAGAACTACTTCATGGGTGGTACCAGGTACCCTGTAACTATTTCCAATTCCTCCATCTCATCTCTTATAACATTGTTGTCATACATTTATTCATTAGGTTCAATCACCAAATATATTACTGCTGTTAGTATTTTGAAAAAACATTATTTACTAGATCAATTAAGAATAAGGAATATATTTCCTTTGCCCTTATTCTTTCTCTAACACTTCTTTTTGTACATTCATGTTTCTGATCTATATAACTTTTCTTCTATCTGAAGACTTCCTTTACCATTTCTTAAACATCAGGAATACTGGCAACAAATTCTCTCAATTTTTGTTTGTCACTTTGACGTGTATTTTTGCTGAGTAAACAAATGCAGCTTGGCATTTTTACCTTTAAGCTCTCTAAATTTTATTGGTATATATTTCACATCACACAATTTGATCATTTGTCATATTAAGAAGATTTGTGCAATCATCACCGCGGTCAATTTCAGAATATTTTCTTCTTGTACTCAATTGTTAGTTTCCCCATGTCCTCACAGCCTCCCCTGCATGCCCATAGTCAATTATCAATCCAGTTACTATCTCCAGATCTATTTATCATGGATTTCAGATTTAGAATATCATGTAAAACACAAACAGGATGCAAACAAGACCAACAACAATGAGTAAACAAAACATAGAAATTATAAAAACCTCAATCCAAAAGAAAGCAGAAAATATTTAAAACAGAAACAACAAAATAGGTCCAAAGGGAAATCAAATGATAAGCAATTACATTTTAATGTAATTACCAGATATACTCGGATATAACCCAACCCAGATATCAGCCGAGGCACCTAATTTTACTAGTACTTTGCTAGTACTATTTGAGATTGGGGCCAGTCCCACCCCAGATTTTTTGGGGGTCTCTTTTCTCATCTCTTTACTTTTAGTACATCTGTATTATGAGATATACGTTTTTTAACACTTCTAACAGTCTCTGGATTTTAGAGTATTAAGACTATTCTGAGTTAAATTGATAAAGTAGTTTAATATCTATAATATTTGTAACAATTAAAAACGTACTGAAAAACTGGGCTTATACACGAGTATATGCAGTACATCTTCCATTATGGACTTTACAGTGCTTTCTGTATGATAGCAAGGCCATTCACATCCCTCCATGTGGTCAGAGAGAATTCTCTGGAGGTTTAATCCATGTGGGGACCCTGAAAATGGATTTTGGGGCTTCACCGTCATTTCTAGCCTGCAAGCTGCTTATTCCCAATTTAAGCTCTAACACTATTCCCTCCTTCAGATGCAGATTTTATTTGCAGCCCTTGGATTACACAGGTTGGTGTGCTTCTTCCATGTGGTCTTCGTCGATGCCTAACTTAGATGGTTGTTTGCTTTAAGACAAGCCTTTAAGACCACAAATACTGTTCTTTCTGATAGCTATCTCCAAACCACTCTTCTTGTCTTGTTATTAAGAAGAAATTAATGTAACTCTTATCCTTACTCCTTTACAGGTATTACTTATTTTTTCCCTTCTGGGTTCTTCATTTTTCCTTTGTCTCTGAATCTGTAACGAATATGATTGTACAAGGTGTCAATTTTTTGTAGTTATCTTACAGTGTCTCAAAACTTCTTTGATCTGTAGGTTGGTATTTCATCAATTTCCTAAAGTTCTTAGCTGTTATTAGTTTAGATATTTTTTGTTTTAGTTTCCTTTTCTCTGGTATTCCTATTACACAAGTTACACCCTTTGTAATTGCTCAACATTTCTTGAATATTTTTTTTCTTCTTGGATGTTCTAATCCAATTATTTTTCACTTTTCTTCTTTCCATTTCAGTTTTAGAAGTCTATTTTGTTATCAAATCAAGGTTAACAGTCCAAGAATGACTAGCTAGAGGCTAAATGCTAACAGAGCTCCAGAGCATGATGCAATCTATCATGGCCACAATATGAGGCCAGTAAAGACTTTTCTTTAGTACAGGCTCAGAGAGCTTCCTTGTTGGTGACTACACACAGGAGAGTGTTGTATGCCCTTCACTAGGCTGTGAAAGCGTCACACTGAGATGCCTCCTGGATCTCACTCTTGCATCTTTTCATTTGAATCCTTTTTTATATTAAAGTTGTTTGTTATCTCATGAATAGTGTTTGCTGTGATTTCTCTCAGTCATTCCGCCAATTTTAGGACCAGGAGGAGTAATAGACATCAGCTGCTTTGAATAGAGGGAATCGTAGACGCCTGAGCTTGTAGCCAGTATCTGCTGACCTAGGGTCCTGCGTGAGCAAACGGAATTTCAACTTACTGAAGAAGAAAAGCTGAAATTTCTTCTTGACACAGTTGGCATTTTAGAGTAAATTTTTAAGAAAATAGTCAGTGAAAAACAGATATAAATAGCAAGAGTGTATAAGTCCTAGGACCTGTATGTCATAATTAATGTTAGGGAAAGTTTCTATTCGACCTTTCATTCTTGCTGCTGGGAAATATATATGCTTATACACAAATTTAGTACACACACCCAGAAGGAAGGTGTCTGGTGAGCTTGTGCCAAATTATCAGCCACTGAAAATATTCTGGAGCATAGTTTGACCCTAACGCACATGGGGTTCACCAGGACTTGGAATTAACTCAAAACCAACTGGTTTTTTATGCCTTTATTTTTACAAATGGTGAGAAAGAAGTAAGAATATACTTAATATATTTTAAAACTTTGAAGATTTATATGATACAGCTCTTTGCTTTTTGCTTGTCCATTAACCTGCTTTCTCGTCTTCAAACAAATCTGTGGGATAGACTTTTGGGAGAAGTGAAATCTTTGAAGGACGAGAATAGTGAGATAGAATAGATTGTACATACACACCAATACTTGCTGCTGTCAAGTTGATTCCTGTTCATAGTAACCTCCAACCCCTCAGGGTTTCTGAGACTGTAAATCTTTACAGGAGCAAACAGCCCCCTCTTTAACCCACATAGTGGCAATAGGTTTGAACTGCAACTTTGTGGTTAGCATTCCATTGTGTAATCTATGCCACCAGCGCTCCTTGATTGTACACATAGGTAGACTTAAATACCTTGTCAACTTACCAAAGGTCTTTTTTAATATACCTCTTCATCAAGTTCCCGTATTTCAACAACAAAGTTAAAATGCCCAATAAGTTTTTTATTAACACTGATCTTTCTTGTTTAGAAAATCACAGAAGTTTTGGGAATGGATGTCAAGCAGCAAATTAATATCCAAGCTTTGTGTACTACTTGGCTAAACTACTTAACCAATCAGAAAACACTGAATTCATACATTCTTAAAAGCACTTAGCAAATGTATTTTAGTGGACCAGACAAATTAATCCTAATTTCAAATGTTTTTCACCTTATTTTTGCTTTAAACTACAGTTTATATTAAAACCATATTTTGTGTTGGTATTATACCTCACAAACTACATAAATAATAATGTGCTCATGTTGTAAACCACGTAAGATTGTATTAGACTTTAGACTATTACTGATGAAAATGTGTGTATTGCTCATTACTCCACGACTTCGGTGTTTGCATTTATAGTTAATTTTAAAAGTGATTTTAATACTTAAAAATCTTTCAAGAACTTCTAAAACCTGACATGCTCAACAAAAAGTTTTTATATCGCTTCCTTTGTAATCTTTCTGTGGACTTAAAGTAAACAGACTTCTGAATTGAGAATCTGTTTCCACTACAGTATACAGGAATACTGAATAGAACACAACCCCTTTATATAGAAATGCACATTATCAATTGTGTATTTAAAACTCCATAAAGCATCAATAAGCATTTCATGTTTCCTAAACTATTAATAGAATATATATCACAAAACTTAGAATTGAATGTATTAAACCAAATTTATTGTTGGGTTTGGAAGAGAAGCTCTGTACTGTCTTCCAGTAAATTTATTCCTGGATACTTTTTAAATCCTGGTTTGAACTGCAGTGCGTAATTATTTTGAACAATAATGTTTTCTCATGTAACCTGCTTGGTCTACATCTGTCCCCTAAATTAAAAAGTTTACCAATACATCTAAAGCCTAACCTCCTCTGGCTACCCAAAGGGGAAGGAGCGGGAGAATCCAACTCCACACCAGCCCAAGGCCAGCTGCCACAAAGCAGAAGTCAGACCTGCCTCCAATCTCCCTTCTTCCTGACACTCTTCTAACACCAATTGCTCTTCTCCTGGCACTCTGTTGCTCTACGTTTGATAACGCACTGCAGTGGCTGCATCGAACTCACAGACAATACTCAGCATTATGGAGTTTATTAAGGGAGCTAATTGGTTAAAAAATGTTAAGCAGTTCTTCAGTCCACAGAGCCTCTTTTCAGTCATACTGCCAAGGCAAGTCTGTTTCTGGTCCTCAGCCACATGGTACCTTGGCCTCTGCTTGTTCTGTGGCCAGGAAGCACACCACTCTAACTCACTGTTGTGGTGCTGCTCCTCTGCTCGGTCTCATGGATTCTGTACTCTGTTCTGTCTCATGATTTTGGTGCCACAGCTCTGGTGCTTCTGCTGCCTCCACCACTTCAGGCATGGATCTGACACATGCTCTGCTCGTGGCTATTCTTTCTTGACGGTGTGGGATTCCTTTTCCTGCATCTGAAATGGCTTACTTACTCTTCCAGCAAAATGGCAGATCTGTCCATCCCTGAGTTAGAGGCCTCTGCCCCTCATTTACATGCTCTCACCCATTCACTTGGTGGGAGTTGCAAAGAATATGGATAGAAGAGCCATGTTACGCATTTTGATTTCATCACAATAACGTTCTAGCATGATAGGAAGGTAAGTAAAAAAACCTTGTTATAATTTCTCAACATATCTTCCACCTAGGTCGCTGTACACTTCTGATGTTAGTGTTTCCATTGCTCTATAAACCTTCCCTGAAGAATTCTATACACTGGTTTATACCTATGCAAAACAGCAGTTTTAGCATCCTGGCACACCTCAAATTATGTTCCTTTTAAATGTCCCCTGAACTTTGAAAGCAAAAATAAGACTGAAGGGGCAAGATTAGGACTGAAGAGTGTGTAGGGCAAGGTTTCTCAAAACAATTCTTAAGGACAGCCCTTGCTACCTTAAAGAATGAGCGAGTGCATGGCTATAATGAAAGGGAAATTCCTCAGCATAACATTGGTCTTTTTCTCACCAAAGTGTCATTTTACTAATCTCCTGTGATTGTCCTGTGTCAGTGAGCAAAAGCTATCAAGATTACCCCTTGGGTACCCCCAGGAGCTATCCAGATTATCCCTTTGTCAACATAGCCTTCTGAGCTAACTTCTGTGCCTTGCATTTAACTGGCCCAGCAGATCCCCTCAGAAACCACAGTTTGACTGGATATTTTATTGTTGTGGAGGGTACTCGGAGGAAACTAAGGCTAATGTATTATTGGAGAACATGTCTGCAGGCATCTACTTATTGAAGAAATGTGTTTAAACACATTTTTTATTATTGTTATTATTATTAAACCCCAGAGCATTTATAAACCCATTTATAAACTTGAACTCTAATAGCATACTTTTCTATATGGGCTATTACTTCATTATTTTTAGGAAAGGTTTCATTAGGCCTAAGACTAAAATACAGTACATTGTTTGTTACTTTATTAACTATGGTTATTTCAGTAATATGTTCCTCTAACTGCTTGAGGTAATTAATGGTAAGTCAAAAAGATTGTCTTAACCTCAGGATAGCTGAATTAAACTTTTATAATTATAGCAATATTGAAATTAATTTGCATATGGTAATGGAAAAACATTTGACTCTATTGTTGAGGTGCTGTTATTCCTATTTTAACATCTGAAAAGAAATTAATACATAAAATCTTCATGTAGAATCTAAATGTGAAGGTAAAGATCAAAAAGTGATTAAAGGTGGAGATCTCTGGAACACTAGAAAGCAAACTAGTTTATTCAATTGTTATTAAAAAATACATCTTTTATGTCTTAGAGTTATTACTATCTTAACCTTCGTTTTTATGATAGTTTTCTCTAAACTTTAAGAAAATTAGGTATACCAGCATACCACTTTCACATCTGGTTTTCTTGTTCCTGGTTGAAAAGGAATTTTTCTGCGACTTACAATTTCAAGTTTATTGAGTCCATTTCTTGCCATCCTGGATGGATGTTTTCTGATGGTTGATTGGCTCAGATTTTTATGAACCCTCTTAAAATTTGACAAAGTAGGAAACTGTTCAGTCTTTTTAATATGGAAAAGCAGAGGTTAGTAGTAAGCTAGTAGAAAAAGACAAAATAATGAAAATATCTCACACCTTTATTAATAGTATACATCTTTACCTTCAATTATATTATATCTTTCATTTCAATTGTATTTCCTTTGTTATTTTAACTAAACATGTGTCTGTAAACTGTTGTAGCTTTGGCTACTTGATCCTACTAGAGTCCAAGAATTTTGAATAAAGTTACCCCAAGATAAGAAGGAGACTATTGTGTTGGCCTGCTCTTTTACTTATGGCTATAAAGGTTGGTTAATATTTATTATCAAAAGCTTCTGTATGCATTCACCATCTATTCTTTTTCTTTTTCATTTTTGTCTTACATTTTTTATTTGTTTTTTATTTTATTTTTTTATTCTTTAAATCATTTTATTGGGAGCTTGTACAACTCTTATCACAATCCATATATCCATCCATTGTGTCAAGTACATTTGTTCATTTGTTGCCATCATCATTCTCAAAATATTCTCTTTCTACTTGAGCCCTTGGTATCAGCTCCTCATTTTTTTACCCCTCATTCCCCCTTCTCTCTCACAAACCCTTGTTAATTTATAAATTATTATTTTGTTATGTCTTACAGTGTCTGATTTCTCCTTTTACAAAATAATGTCTATCTGTAGTTTAGAATATTAATAAGTACAATAATATTTGTAGAATTAGTCTGTCTTAAAGCTGCCCATTCCCAATTTGTATTTTCTGATTTCCCCTAAATTTCAAATTCATAATGCTAATTTTTGTTTTTATATGTTTTCTTTGTGTCTCTGTGAAATTGACTTCAAAAGTATGTGAAAAGTGGAACTTAAAGATAATGGAATTTTTCATGAACTTTTTGAAGCCCCCTCAAAGCATAGGGGATACGCAGTGGTTTAACACAAAGTCAGCCATTCAAAACCATCAGCTGCCCTGTGGGAGAAAAATGAAGCTTTCTACTCACCCATAGGGAAATAACCTGTCCTTAACCCTGTCCTATAGGGTCTCTCTGAGTTGGAAGTGAGCAGTAGCAACAACGTGTTTACTGTTTATAAGGATTTAACTCCTTGCCTTTTAGTCTCCAAGACACATACCCTCATTCAGCTCTCATCTTTCCAAAGCAGTTTGGATTTTTTGAAGATATATTTCGATTGAACATTTCTGTTGTTCTTGATGTTGTTCGGTGCTAAGTTGACTCATACACTGCCAGGTCCTCTGCCTCTGCCTCTCTCAATCTTTCCACTGCTCAAGCCTATTATTGCAGCCACTGGGTCAGTCCCATCTTAATAGGGATTTTCCCGTTTCACTGGTCCTCTCTTTCGCATAATTACCTTCTACAATAAGTAGTATCTCCTGATAACATCTCCCAAATACAGGAGATGAAGTTCTCACTACCATCACTTCTAAGTAGCACTCTGCTTATACTTTCATTGTTCTTCTTCTGCAGCTGTGACATGCATGGGAAGTGATGGAAAGTGCCGTAGCTCGAGGTAGGCACATCTTAGTCCTCAAGGTGCCATCTTGCTCTTTATCACTTTAAAGAGGTCTTTTGCAGCAGTTCTTCCCAATGTAGTAGGTCATTTGATTTCCCGAATCGTGCTTCCTGAGGAATTAATTGTGCGTCCAAGCAAAATGAAATTCTAGTAAACCAGTGTTTTTGCCATTTATTATAATATTGCTTATGTGATTCAAGTGATTTTCTTTTTCTACATTAAGAAGTTATTCATAGTGAAGGCTGTAGTCTTTGATCTTCATCAGTAAATGCTGCAATTTCTCTTCCCTTTTAGTAAACAAGGTATGTCATCTGCATAGATTTTAAATTAGCCTTCCGCCAATCCTAATTATGTATTTTTCCTCATAAAGCACGGCTTCTTGGATTATTTGCCCAACATAGAGATTGAGTAAGTATGGTGAAAGGATACCATGCTTACCCATGCCTTTCTTAATTTTAAACCACTCTGTTTATTCATATTCTGGTAGAGCAACTAACTCCCTTGTGGGGTATGTACAGATTCCACAAGAGCCCGTCCGATGTTCCGGAATTCTCATTCTTTGCAGTGTTGTGTGCCATTTGCTGTGCTGCACAGTTGACTCCTTGCATAGTCACTAAAACACAAACATCGTTCTAGCTTTCTCTGCTCCCAGCCAAGATTCATTTGTCTTTGATATCAGACTTCTCAAAATATTAATCTTTGTTAAGCAAAGTGTGTAAATTTATTTTCTTGTATAACTTTATTGTCTTTAATCTGCTATATTTATTGACTACCTCAGAATGCCATTTTGTATCACTGGATGTGATGATTCAGTTTATTTGTCAATGTGACTAGACTTATGATTCCTAGTAGTTTTACAGTTATAGAATGTTTTAATTTCAGGGGAACAAATTTTTGTTTTTATTCTTTACTCATAGTCATCAGTATATATTAATATATACATTTAATTAAGTGTTACAAAACTGTCATGCTCGGCACTATAGGGTTAATTTGCAATTAATAATGAAGTTATGATCTACCATTTATGATCTCATGTGGTCCAACTTCTCTATTCACATAACGGTCTGGTCTTTGAGCCAATACTGATAAATAAGGAGTAAGTGTATTTGCTTTTTCTCTCAGTCTTTCTTGTTGTCTCCCTAATGCAAAAGTATATGTTCCAACACTAGCGTCTGGAAAAATGGGTTCATAGTAAGTGATTTTAGTAATAAATAATTTTTATTTGCTGACTGACGAGGCATGGAATCTCAAATATAAAACTCAATGACACTGAGTCAATTTCAACTTACAGTGACCTTATAGGACAGTGTCAAACTGCCCCTGTGGGTT
Organism: Echinops telfairi; assembly: GCF_000313985.2. Classification (NCBI taxonomy): domain Eukaryota; kingdom Metazoa; phylum Chordata; class Mammalia; order Afrosoricida; family Tenrecidae; genus Echinops; species Echinops telfairi. The sequence goes on from NW_022103958.1 coordinate 24,355,091, forward strand.
TCCAAGACTCTTAACTCTTTACGGCAGCAAAAAGCCATGTCTTTCTACCGTGAAGCAACTAGTGACTTCAAAATGAGACAAAAATCAGCCCAGTGGCACCTAACAACAGCAAAAACACCAGTATTTTAGAGGTAGAAGGAAAAACTACATTCTAGGCAATTCCTGGATTGCAAATGAATCCTGTCCCGAAATCTCAAGTGTAATTTATGCATAAGTCAGAATATATAGTTACAATTAAGTGTGTTAGATGTTTAGCTTAGTATATAGTAGTGAACCTTTCTATTTAAAAAAAAAAAACATTTCTAGAAACTAAAGCATCTTTAGTATAATGATACAATAATAATAATAATAGAATAATAATTTTTTTCTGGTTTACAAAGTAGTGCCCATTTGTAATTATGGACCATCATATGAAACTTGAATTTTTATTTGCAGTAGGTTTATGGGCCTTTGTTCATAATTATGAGTTGTACAGAACTTGGACATTTGTTACCTGGAAATTGCCTGTACATCAATAATTGCGAAGTTACTTAATCCCCAGTGTCACCTGTGCCTTTTGCCCGCCCCCCCAATACAACCTGTTCAAAGAATAAAACCTCATGACTTCTTAGAGGCTGAAGAAAGAGCAAGCCTCATAGTACACGTGGTAATGATGAGGGAACTTCCAACTAATTCTCTCTTTAGCTCTACCCTTTGCATTCAGAAATAATGCCATGCCTCTAGCTCCTGAGGCTTTCTGAAGGAAAGAGAACTGTTATGCCATGTTTAAAATTTGTATGCTATTTCATATTGTGAATATTTTCCCATGTCATGAAACATTTTGTAAAAACATGGTTTACAAAAGCAGCATAATTGTGAATGGTCCATATGGTCCATATCCTATCTAGCCACTACAGTGGGTAGAGTTAAAATTGCACAAGAATTGACTTCATCCTCCATATAGTAGAGATTCGGTGTTGCATATTGATAAAGAACATGGCATTTGGATTATCTTATCAAACTATTGCCTTTAAAAATATTTAATTCCAGTTCCCTTCTAAGAGTAGAATTTTAAAAGTAATTCTTGTGTATAGTTAAGGCATTAAATTTGTGAAATATATCTCTGATGATTCTCCTAGTGTTAATTCATATTGTTCACATTATCACAAATTTCTAGTGCTTTATAACCTAAACATGAGTTTTACCTTTACTCAGTAGATTTAATGAATGGTACATAGACGTTTGCTGTAGGAAAAAGAAAAGAGACAATTGATCGAAGTTTATTATTTGTTGTTAGTTGCCCATAAGTCAGTAGTGCTCTGCACAAAATAAAGAAACACTGCCGGGCCCTGTGCCATCTTCACAATATGCGTGAAGCCATTGTTGCAGCCACTGTGTCAACCCATCTCAATCAGGGCCTTCCTCCTTTCGCTGCCTCTGGGCTATACCAAGCCTGATGTTCTCCAGGGATGGTCTCTCTCCCCTGACAGCATGTCCAAAGTACATGAGATAAAGTCTCACAATCCTTTCCTCTAAAGAGCATTCTGACTAATTCCAAGACAAATTTGTTGGCCCTTTTGGTAGTGCATGGTACTTTTAATATTCTTTGCCAGCACCATAAACATATCAGTTCTTTTTCAATGTTCCTTATTTTATTCAACTTATACCTGTGTATGAGGTTATTGAAAACACATTGATTTGGGTCAGAGTTAGAAAGTTTAAAAGATATAAATAAAAGAAAGCTCCAGTATTCATTAGACTAAATATGCTGATGTCTCCAGCCATTGAGATTTGTTTCTTCCTGCCACCGCTCCCTATCTATAGGTGTTTTTTAATCACCACATGGTTGTTAGGTACCATCAAGTCTGCTCCAACCCATGCACCATGCACAACAGAACTAAACACTGCATGGAGCGTCTTCCTCTTTTTGACCATCTCTCCTGCTTACCAAACATGATGTCCTTCTCCAGGGCCTACTGTTCTCTCCTGATAATATGTCCAAAATATGTACGATGAAGTCTTGCCATCCTTGACTCTAAGAAGCACTCTGGCCTATCTTCTTCCAATATAGATCTTTTTGTCCTTTTATTAGTCAATGGTACATTAAACATTCTTCTCCAGCACCACAATTTAAATGCATTGATTCTTTTTCAGTCTTCCTGTTCAATAGCCAACTTTTACATGCATATGATGCAATGGAAAATACCCTGGCTTGGGTCAGGAACACCGTAGTCCTCAAAGTAACCGCCTTGCTCTTCAATACTCTAAAGAGGTCTTGTTTAGCAGATTTACCTAATGCAATACGTATTTTAATCTCTTGGCTGCTGCTTCCAAGAGCATTGAGTATGGATCCAAAAAAGACAAAATCCTTGACATCTTCAACCTTTTCTCTATTTATCATGATGTTACCTCCTGGTCTAGTTGTGAGGATTTTGTTTTCGTTTGTTTGTTTCTTTTCACAGTGAGTTGTAGTCTATAATGAAGGTTATGATCTTTGATCTTCATCAGCAAGAGCTTCAATTCCTCCTCAATTTCATCAAGCAAGGTTGTGTCATTTGCATACCATAGGTTGTTAATAAGACATTCTCCAATCCTGATGCCTCAAGTCCATGAGATCTAAACTAGAGAGGGAGGAGAGTAGATTGGAACACCTATAGTTAATTGGGTCAGAGCTCCTGTATAGAGGACAGAGTTTCAAGCCTGACTAGCGATAAGGAGAAAGGGTGGTGCAAAGATTTTGGTAATATAAGAATGCCAAATTTGAGGGAATGACAGAACCACTTCAACTTTGTAGTAATTGTATGCTCACAAATGGCCTTATAATTTCATGGAACATTGTCTACAGTGATTCACATGTGTAAAGTAAATATATATATAATTGATTTCTGTGACTCTATCTCTGTGGCTTCTTGTCTTATAGCTAATTATATATATACATATATATCCTTGATTTACTTTTTAACCTATTTATGTCATGATTTAATTACAGTGCCCTTCTCACATAAGTATCTTCACTGCTACCCCAATAGTCCAAGCTCTCATTATCACTCCTATCCATTCATATCTGACAGTTTGCCATACTGTGATGGCCTGTATGTGACTATGATGCCGGAAAATTTGCCACTAATATTTCAAATACTACCAGGTTTGCCCATAGTGAACAGGTTTCAGGTGAGGCTAACTTGTGGCAAAAGCCTTGCTACTGATTTTTCTGCTTCGTGTCCTACACATCAGGCACAGGAATCCTTTTATAAACATAAGTCAAATGTTTATACAATTAGGCATATGTATCTATGCCTAATTCTCCATTGACAGCACCTCACATTTAAAAGAAAATAAAATCATATGTATAAATCTTAATATAAATGGCCCTTTTCTGACTGTATCTTCTCATTCTACTCTGCTCACTAACTTCAGTGCAGCCACACATCCTTAGTAAAGGAGAAGGCAGCAAACAAGAGGTGGGCCTTCAGCAAGAGGCTCGACATCACAGCTGCAAGAAGGGACTCAAGCGTGAAAACAATTGAGCGGACGGCAGCGGATGAGCAGCGTTTGTGTTGTTTTGTTTTTGTTTTACATCGGGTTGCTTTGAGTAGGAACTGACTCTCCATCTCCTACCAACCAAATGCTTTCTCACTGCATTTTATTTATTTATTTGAGCTTAACATATTCTTTATTGACCTTAGGTCTTTATATTTGCTGCTCTCTCAGCTGTTTTTCCTTTAGCTCTTTGTTTTACTATGGCTTCTTCAGAGTAATTCAGTAATATGCTCTATCCTTGGAATGGTCTTGCTTGGTTTTCATATTTAAACCACCACTCCTGTTTCCCCTTACTTTAAATTCTATTTTTAGGTGTAATGTTTTATTACCCTTTTGGTCCATTTACCATCATTATCTTATTTTGTTGTATTTTATTATTGCCATTTGATCATTTTCCTCAAAAGTATAAATTCTTGCTATTGGTGTAGAAGATGGCAGGTGTTCAGTGAATACTGGATTGATGAACAGTGAGTTCTTTTTATGCGGATGCAGTCTTACATTGTTACTCTTTTTTCATAACAGTACAAATTTTTTCCTCATAAATAACTTAGAGACACTGATCATGAGTTAAACATAGTACTTTTCTTATAAATAGATTGACATGATATTTATTATTATTTGGCTGTGAATTTAACAGTAACTGACGGCCAGAGTAAAAGCCATTTCAGGACATAAGAAACGCAGTACATATACAATATGATGCGGAGATATTAGAGGTAATCTAGAGATAAACTTATTAGGTGTTAGTTATTATAATATCACCCACTGCCTCATCTACTCAAGTATATAAAGTACTGGGTTCAAGACTTGAAATAATTAAATCCAAATGAGTCTACCATATCACAATGGATTTTTTAGTCTCCTCATCCTCTTGCCACCACTTTATGTGTCAGTTTGTCATACTGTGATGGTCTGCATGCGAGCTGATGCTGGAACATATGCCACTAGTATTTCAAATACTACCAGCCTCGTCTGGACGTCATTTGACGTCCAGATTAAGAAAAGACTGGGAAGAATAAATAAGCTGTCCTGTCCTGAGGGATGAACCACTTGAAAACCTTGTGGATAACAGTGGAACGATGTCAGCTACAATCCCAGAAGATGAGCCCCTCAGGGTGGAAGGCACTCAGAATATGACTGGGGAAGAAGCTGCCTCTTCAAAATGGAGTCGACCATGATGACATGTATGGAGTAAAGTTTTCAGTACCTCCATGTGCTGGAGAGGCACAACTCAAAATCAAAAGAAAGAACTGCCAACAACCCTTGGTAATTGGAACATAGAATGCACAAAGTATGGAGCTAGGAAAACTGAAAGTTGTCAAAAATAAAATGGAACCAATAAAAATCTATATCGTAGACATTAGTGAGCCGAAATAACCTTGTATTAGCCATTTTGAGTTAGTCATATGGTATACTATGCTGATAGTGATAAAATCAAGGAAGATCGCACAGAATTCATAAAAAGAATATTTCAAGATACAGCTTAAAAGACAGTGCTGTCTGTGGTAGGAATGCTCAGCACAAAATTGATGCACCAGTCACTAAAATAAGTGATGAAGAACTTAATGAGTTTTACCAATTTCTACAGTCTGAAGTTAATCGAACGTTCAGTCAAAATACAGTGATACTGGCCAACACATATTTTGATGCCTCAAATGTTAGACCTGTTCCTGGGTATATTTGACCTGTTGGTTCCAAAGAAAGCACCAGTTTTCCCCACACCTCCTAAGTTTTTGAGATACAGAATATATGCCATATACAACTATTCATACTCTCACCCATAAAAAATCTATTGTAATGTTGTGATGATCCCCCGAACCATAAAATTTTCTTTGATACTTCATAACTGTAATTTTGCTACTGTTATGAATCAGGCGACCCCTGTGAAAGTCATTCAACCCCCCAAGGGGTCACAACCCACAGGTTGAGAACCACTGCCATAGGAGAAGATCCATTCTTTCCCATAGGGTCATTATGAGTCTTGATAGACTGACTTGATAGAGAGTTTGGTATCATAAAGAGGATCTGTTGGAGTTTGAACTCCTTTATTAAGATTAAAATGTACCAATCTTATCATAAGATGGCACATTTTCTCCACTTGTACAGAAAAAAATTTTTTGCACATTATGTGATATTTATTTACATGTAATATCCAAAATAGACTGTTTTATAACTGATAGCAGGCGACCAGTAGATGTCTAAGTCTGAGAAGGGTCAGGGGAAAACAGGAAATGACTGCTAATGATACAGGGATTTGGGGTGGGGGGGGCGGTGAAAGTATTCCAGAATTAGTGGTGGTATTGCCACTATGGCTACAGTTCTTTTTTTTTTTTTATCATTTTATTAGGGGCTCATACAACTCTTATCATAATTCATACACACATCAATTGTGTAAAGGGCATTTGTACATTCATTGCCCTCATCATTCTCAAAACATTTTCTCTCCACTTAAACCCCCGGCATTAGGTCCTCGTTTTTCTCCCCCCTCCCTCGTGAGCCCTTGATAGTTTATAAATTGCTATTTTGTCATATCTTGCCCTGTCCGACGTCTGCCTTCACCCACTTTTCTGTTGTCCGTCCCCCAGGGAGGAGGTCACATATAGTTCCTTGTAATCAGTTCCCTCTTTCCTACCCACTCTCCCTCTACCCTCCATTTAGCCTCACCTATGAAATATTGACATATATATTAAAATGTGTTCTGAAATGTTTAAATGCATAATATAAAGAAGAAAAAAATTAGATCTTTAAAATATTTATGGAAATTATATTAAGTCTTATATTTTCAACACTCTGAAGTGCTTGCATAGTGTGCCTTTTCAGTTTTCTGTTTTATTTATTTTCTGCTCTTTTCAAGCTTCATTCTGGCTCTCTGCAGTGTCCAACTTGTCGTCTCTGTAAATGTTGTGCAGCCTCCCCTACCAAAAAGAAAACTCGCTGCCATCTAATTGACTCTAGCTCATTATGACCCTGTAAGACAGAACAGAACTTCCCCTTGGGTTTCTAAACCTTTATATGTTTTAAAGGCTGCAGAGTGACTGGTGGATTCAAACCGCTGACCTTAATATTGACAACTCAATGCATAACCAACCATATACAGCATTACTTGGAAGTCCCTTAGTACCTAATTCTTCCTAAAATACTTTTTACCTTTTTTGTCCTATCTTGTAATTTGTGGGTCTGAATTCTTCTCATTTAAAACTAGGAGGATAATATGGTGTAAGTTAAAAGCTGAAAATAATGGAATCCAATATGCAATAAGCCAGAGGCTGATTACATGGGATAGATCTTTCTGAATCAGCACCACAAATAGCTCTAGGAACAGTCCTAACAACCAAGACACCAAGAAAAATATTTTTGATTGGGCTGCATAATTACTTGTAAATATAATGTGAAAGTTTGAAAAGAGGAAGGGTCAGTCGTAATTAGAAAAGAGGTAACAGGAAAAAAAATGGAGATCACATAATTGCAAGACCAACAACTTCTTTACAAATACCATTTTTCAACAGTATAAACAGTGATTACACACATGGACCTCAACCGATGGGATACACAGAAGTCAAATTGACTTGTCTATAAGAAAAGATGATGGAGAAGCTCAATATCCTCAGGTAAAACAAGGCCTGCATCCAACTATGAAGCAGCCCATCAATTGCTCTTAGGTAAGTTGAAGGTACTGTTTAAGAAAATTAAAATTAGTCCATAAGATCCAAAATACAACACTGAGTTTATCTCAGCTGTTTTTGAGACCATCAAATAGATTTGACTCATTGAATGCTAATGACAGAAGAATTGACAAATTGTGCAGTAACTTCAAGAACATCATACATGAAAAAAACAAAAAATCATTTAAAAAGAAAGAAAAGACCAAAGTGCATGTCAGAAGAAACTCTGAAACTTGTTGAATGTAGCATACTAGCTAAAGTGAAAAGAAGAAATGATGAAGTAAAAGAACTGAATAGGAAAATTCAAAGGATACCTCTGGAAGACAAAACAAAATAATATAGTGAAATAAGCAAAGACCTCGCAATAACCACTGAGTATATCTCAGTCTCAAAGAACAGGAACCAGTGGCGTTGAAGGGATGTTTAAGCTGCACTGAAAGCATCAGCCAAAACCAAGGTTCCAGGAATTGATGGAATACCCATTGGAAGATGATGAATCCCCCACATATCTATGCCAGGAAATTTGGAAGACAAGTACTTGGCCAACTGACTAGAATACCGTATTTGTTCCCTTCCAAAGACAGGTGACACAACAGAATGCTCACTTAAATAAATGCAAGTACGGTTTCCTTAGGAGCATCCAACAGTGGTTGCAGCAGTACATTGACAAGGAGGCTGCCACCAGTTCAGGAAGAGGACATGAAACAGGAAGTATATCATTGCTGATGACAGGTGGATCTTCACTGAAAGCACAATACCAGATAGATGTTTACTTGTGTTTTATTAACTACATAAAGGTATTTGTGTGCATTGTAGCAAATCATGGATAACTTTGAGAATAATGAGAATTCCAGAACACTACAATGATCTCTGTACATGGATCAGAACTTGTACATGCAAATAGCACAAGGGAATAATACCGCATAGTTTAAAATACCAGGAAACGTGTGTATCAGGACTGTAGCCTCTCACCGTATTCAATCTGTAGGCTGAGCAAATCATCGGAGAAGCTGGATTATATGAATTATGTATGTGGCATCGGCATTGGAGGGAGGTTTCTTAACAACTTGCGATACGCAGATGCTACAACTTTGCTTGCTCAAAGTGAAGAGCACTTGAAGCACTTGTTGAAGATCAATGCTTGGAACCTTCCATATGGATTACAACGCAATGTAAAGAAAGCCAAAACCCTCACAACTGGATCAATAGGTAATATGATAAATGGAGAAAAGATTGAAGTTGTCAGGGATTTTATCTTGCTCGAGTCCACCCACAATCAATTGTATGGAAGCAGCAGTCAAGACATGAAAAGAAGTGTTGAAGTGGCTCACGATGAGTTGTAACCACAACAGTGTCACAGCCCCTCTTGTGTAGCACCAGTATTGCTAAGGTGTTTCATGGACCATGGTCATTCATGCTCTGAAAGTTTCCAACTATGTGATCCGTTGCTTTCCATTTTGTTGGGCCTTTTAATGGCCTTATAATCTGCTTACAAGCTCTTTGTCCCTTCTACTCCGTGAACCCAGAAACTAAGGAATCAAGTTAGATAACAATATTCTCAGGTCAAATCAAGTGGAAGTATACAGTTGGCCCAAGCCTGCTCTGGAAAGTTACTGTACACCCTTTTCCTCTATTGGAAAAGTACAGTAAACCTTTTTTGAAGGCATAGACCTATATTCAGTAGCCATATTCTATTTAAACTGTACAGAAACCTAGTCAAATCTCCATTTGATGCACATGTAATCACTCTATTACGTAATAAGCCAAAGAAAAATAATTATTTATTTTATAATATTGTGTGTGTATAAAATTATAGTTAAAGTGAAATGTCAATTGTGGTATTTTTACTTACAAGGAAATTCTTTATTTTGGTGGAGTTTAAATATATCCAACTTAATCCATCATGGATTCAGTGTTGAATTTTTATTTAAACCTTTAAATTTCACCCTTTCTTAGTAACCTAGTCAGCCTAAAGATTCCTGAATTGACTCAGATTTCTGCCTTCTTATTATTCTGTATTTAATAGTTGGCAAAATAAGAAAGAAAAGGAAAGATAGAACTTCTAGTATATAGATGTATAGCTTTTGTATATGAATATAAGATATACATTTAATGGTTTTGTATATAGGTGTAATATATATATATAGCATCTCTTTTTGCAGACCTCATAAAAATGAATATATTTTAATAAACATGTGTCCATGTCTTTCCTTCCTTTAATGGTACCACTTCAGATGAGCAAAATTTTGTCTAAGATTATATAATTATTATATTGCTGTTCTTTTCTTGGACAAAATTTTCCCCAGACTGAGCATATAACAATTTGATGTTAGGTGTATGTTTAGATTATCCCAGAGAACTGCTGGATATTTCTTCAGTAGGAAGACCCACTTTTCCATGCTCTCTAAAAGGAGCTCATACGGAATTCACCCGTGCGAGTTTACTGCTATAGAGCTTGCCTGCCTGTACATATGTGCAAGTAAAATAGTGACAGGCTAATCCTTTTCCCTTGAGACCTTATTTTCCATTAGATACAAAATTGTATTGTTGTAAAATTTACATTTTGAAATAACATTCAAAGGTATCTGCTTTAACAATATCTTTGGCTTATTGCATTTTATCATTGGGCTTGCTAAATTAAATGTCTGATGTCCTAAAGTGAGATTCTTACATATATAGATTGCTGTAGCAGTAACTGTAGTTATTGACAGAATACTGAGACATAGTTTAAAGCTTTGCCTATGAGAGGAGTAGTGCTACCAGTTGAAGAAGTCCATGTGCGTTTCCATTCCCTTTCCTTTAGCTTCACTGTTTGATAGATATCATCTGATCCTAGAAAATTCCCTGTCTGTGAAAGAGTACTGTAGTTTCCTTGTTTTCTGAGGGGTATTAATATCCACACTACTGAAGTGAATTGCCCAAGGTCACTCATTGAGTCAGTTCTGGAGCCAGAAATAGAATCCAAGTCTCCTGACTCCCAATTCAGTTCTCTATCCTCGATATAGTTTTCTATCCTCTATACCCCTGCTGCCTCTCGTGGGAAAAGAAGTTAATCTTCTAGCTATTAATAGCCACCAAATTGGTGGTAGCAGCACAGTGCAGAAAAGTAACTGTCTTTACACTGCAGCATTAGTATAAAAATATCTGGTAATGGAAAATTTGACAAATGTCATGTTAAAGGGAGTGGAAAATTATTTTAAGATCTGGATCTCATTTATCTAGTTCTCAGAAAATTAAAATTCTTTACTAGAACAGGAATCATGTTTTTCTTCCTGTTTTTAAATTGTATTTCCTAGAGGGTAATTGTCAACCTAGCCATAGCAGAGCCTATTGTCAACTAACATAAGAAGAATGATGCATGTACTATTGGCAATTGCGATTCTAATTTGATTGAAAGCTTAAATTGCTTTGTGGAAATTCTTAACTTGGTGAGTTGTATTCAGCTTTGAGTTGTATTCACTTAATATTATATAGGAAATCAAATATGAGGAGACTTTTAAGAATTCATGGAAAAAATGGCTTAAGAGATAATAGAATTTTCCCACAAAAAAAAAATGAAGCCTCCTTACACAGTATCATTTGGGAATTTTTCTTCATGATTACAAAACTGGCAAAAATATACGTTATAATTCCTTCCCTAGACAACACATTGCAAGCAACGACACGTAATGGCAGACACTGCAAAGTTCACCAGAAGGAAATAGACCAGGAAAAAATAATTTAAAATGCAAGATAAGTACATTATTCAGTTTCTTATGTGAAAAGTAAAATCACTTTCTGCAGTAGGAAAAGGTGTTGGAGAAGCATATCTGATAGTGTAGGAGCACACACTTCCTTTTAAACAAGACAATTTGCCCCTTACTTTTGGACTAGAAACTATTAAAGATATGGATATTCTTTTTAAAGATTACTAAAAGTTTTTATTCAAAAGAATAATATAATTATGTTTAATTATAATTTAAAAGTGAAAGAATTGGTGGAAGTTGCAGAATGCAGGGGAAAGTGTACAAATCTAGTCATTTGAGACCCAGTTGATTGAGAAAGTAATGGCAAAAGGGTAATTAAAATTAAAGAGTGCGTACTGTAAGACTAGGGTGCCAACTATGATTCCTTCAGGAAATCTGTGTATTTATTAGGCAGCAGAAGAGCTAATATTTAAGGTAACAATTTGTGCGCATTTCATTTCCTACTAGTAGCAGTCCCAACGTAACAACATCGTCCCACTTCTCCCAGAGTGTTCCGTTTCCATTCATGCCCTTCCACCTTCTGAATTTTGTTTTGGCAAATACCTTTTAGTCTCATAGGGCTAATATTTTTTGAAATATTTCTCACAATTCTTCGTGTTCACAGTATAGGCCTATATGTTGCTTGGCTAAAAAAGTACCCTCAGTGGTTTTATTTTTGTTTTTAAGGTTTTAAATTTTGTCCTACAAGTTTCTCCCACACTGTCTAGAACCACCTATTGTGGTCCCAAACAGAGCTGTCTGTAGTAGTGATTGGACAGCATCTCGGTTTCTGAGCTCAATATTGCAGAATGAGGCTCACATGGTTCATTAGTCCTTTGAGCTAATTGCCTGCTTGAGTCTTTGATTTTCTTCACTCTTCTTTGCTCCAGACCAGGAAAGAATAGTTGTGTGGCCACTCACAAGCTTTTAAAAACCTCAGTTGCTACTCACCAAAGTAGGATGTAGGCTTTGTGAATTATATAGTTGGCCTAGATGTCTCCCAGGAACTAAGTCCCAAGTTCCTAAGCCCATTGACTCATTTCTATAAAGTGATCATGGATAAGTTTTCATAACGTTGCCTTCTATATGCTTTTCTATGTACTGGGAAATAGTATTTGCAGCACTTAGAAATAGCCTGTGCCAAACCTCTGTATGAACTAAAAAGACGAACTCATTGCCATTGAGTTGATACAGACTCTTAGCAACCCTATCAGATAGGATAGAACTTCTCCTGTGAGTTTTTAAGACTGTAATTGTTGACAGAATAAGAAAGCCCTATCTTTGTCCTGCAGAGTGACTGGTGGTTTCAAACTTCAGGCCTTGCAGTTCGCAGCCCAATATATAACCACTACGTTCCAGGACTCCTAAACCTGCCTATACTCACAGTATAGTCCCATTTGCCTTTCCATACTTGTTCAGCTTACATGTCTACTTATGTATCTACTCCCAAATATTATTGTTTTTATTGTTATTGCATGACTGAATATGTAATAGTGTTTACCTTTGTTTCTTTTAGGGTTTATATACCTTTCAGTGTCTTCCTTTGCCTTGGTCATATCGGCCTAACCTCCCTCTTATTGTATATAGCCTTTCTCTTCACCTGTGTCTACTCTCTAGTTAGTGATTTCCCTCCTTTAGCTACTCATCCTTGGTCATTATCAGTTCTTTTGTGATAGATTTATTTCAGTCAGCACGGTATCCTCTAGGTTCACTTACGTTATGAGGTGTTTCGCAGATTCAGTTCTTCGTTAGCATTGCTGTTTCATTTTATATATGTGCCATAGTTTGTTTAGACGTTCCTCTGTGGATGGTTACTTAGGTTGTGCTGTTGTGAATAATGTAATGATGAACGTGAATGCATTCATCTGTTGTGTCACAGCTCTTATTTCTAGGACACATGCCTTGTGGTGGAATTACTGGATCAAATGGTATTACTATTTCCAGCTTGTTAAGAAAGTACCATACCATTTTCCACAGTGGTTGTACCATCTTACACCCCGACCAGCAGTGCATAGGCATTTCAATTTCTTCGCAAACTCTCCAGCAATTGTTGATTTCTGTCTAATTGAACTTTGTGATTACTGCTGGAGTGAAATGACATCATTGTTGTTTTGATTTGCGTAGTGGTTACACATTGGGCTGTGATCAACAAGGTCAGCAGTTTGAAACTACCAGCCTGCAGGAAAAAGACAGGCTTTCTGCTCCTACAACCATGTGAAAACTCACATGGGCAGTCTACCTTGTCCTGCAGGGCCACTGAGCCTGCATCAGCTCGATGGCAGTGAGTCTGGTTTTTTGGCTTGAACAGTTAACCGGGAATTTATCTGGTTGGGGGGGGGGGTTAGCATAACAATGAAAACTGGTTTCCTCTTACTGCACTCGCAGGTATGAGGGGTAGGATTCAACAATGCTTGATTTGGGGGGGGGGGGAGGGGGCACAGTTAGATCCATTAACACCAACATTGTCGTTGTCTGCTAATAGCCATCTTGTTCTATTGTTAGGTGCCATTGAATTGGCTCTGAGTCATAGTGGCCCTATGTACAACAGCATGAAATACTGTCCAATCCTGTACCATCCTCAGCGGTTATGTTTGAACCCATTGTCCCAACCACAGTATCAGTCCACCTTTTTCTAAGGTCTTCCTGTCTTTGATGACTCTCCACCTTAACAAACAGGACGTCCTTTTCTAGGAACTGGTCTCTCCTGAAAAAGGCTTGCTCTCTTCACTTCTAAGGAACATTCTGGTTGTACTTCCTCCAAGACAGACTTGTTTATTCTTTTGGTACTCCATGGTACTTTCAATATTCTTGGCCAACACCATGAATAAAGGCATCCATTCTCTGGTCTTTCTTATTCATTGTCCAGCTTTCACATGCATATGAGGTGATTGAAAATATTTCATCTTGGATCAAGTATGCCTTAGTCCTAGTGGGTATGAAATCGTATCTCATTGTCTTTTTGATTTGTATTTTCCTAATGATTAATGATGTTGAGCATCTTTTTGTGTGCTTATTGGCCATTTGTATATTTTCTTTGAGAACATGTCTATTCAAGTTTTTGCCCTTATTATTTTATTTTTACCTGAATTTGCCTTTTTGCTATTGAATTTTTCCAGGTTTTTTCATTCATAACTCACCACTTCTTATCGGGCAGTGTAGGACAGCAACATAAGAGTCCAAGGCTGTAACTTTTCACAGAAGCACATGGCCACGTCTTTCTCTCTCAAAGAGACCAGTGAGTTCAAACTGCTGGCTTTTTGCTTAGTAGCCAAATGCTTTAACCTTGGAACCTTCAGTATTACATCAGAAGTCCTCCAAAGGCCAGGATCTCCACGGCCAGGTCCAAGCAGAGAGCGGGAGGACGAGGAGAGAGCGTATCTTCTGTATTTCTAACCGGGAACTTATCTTTATGTTTGTTGGCCTCCTGAAGATCTTAACTGGTGAAATGTCTATTTGTGCTCTCTGCCCATTTTTTCACTGGACTGTCTTTTTTGTTAATATGGTGTTGACATTTTTTATAAATTTTAGCTATTAGTCTTGTCAAATATACCATTCCTTAAATGTTTTTTCAGTCTGTAGATTCGTCTTTACTCAGAAGTCTTAATGCAACTATGTGTGTCATTTTTAGGAGGTCCCATCTAGTTTATCTTTGGCTGTTCGTGCATTTTTAGTTAGTTTCATAAGCTGTGTATGTTCCTCAGACTAAGGTTCCTTCATTTGCCCGGCTGGTGCTATAGATTTAAGTATTGGGCTGCTGACAGAATGTCTGGTAATTTGAAATCCACCAGCTGCTAGGCAAGAGAAAGCTAGAACTGTCTCATCCCTTATTACAGTCTCGGAAACCCTGTGAAAGCCACTATGTATTGGAATCATCTAAAAGGTAGTGGGAAAGTTTGACCCTCCTTTTTTTTTTTAACTGATCTTTATAGTTTTCGATTTTCAATCCATCCTGAGTAGTTTGGTGTATGTTGTGAAGTGTGGATTCGGTTTCATTTTTCTGCAAATGGACATCCAGCTCTGCCAACACTGTTTGTTGAATAGACCCTCTTTTTCCATCTAATGGACTTCTGCTCATTATCAAGTATCAGCTGTCCGTAAGGGGATTGATTTACTTCTGGTATCTCAAGCTGCAGGAGTTGTAAGATTGAGCTGGGAATAGAGATCACGAAACTTAGTGATAGCACTTGACATCTGGGAGAACTGCACTTGTAGAGTGGTGAAGAGTCCAAGTTAAAGTACTCAGAGGTTTTCAAAGAGAAGTGAAATTACGGTGTATTGATTTAATTTTGATATTAAATTATTTGTAAACCTGTAAATTACATATCATTTAGAAGAGAGATTAAGGAACTAGATTGCCTGATGAGCAATCATACCTGAGAAAGTAACAGAATTCTTTCATTCACTTGGGATTTTACTGGTCACTGCCATTTCTAGTCATTCAGATTAACAAATAGGTGATAATTTACAATTCAGCAAGTTAATTGGGCGCCTATAAAATGTTGCATATTTTCCTTTATTATCTTAAACCCAAATCAAATATGATAGTTAAGAAATTGCATGTGAATTTTGCTCTAATTGGTTGGAAATTTGTTTTCATGATTACCTGGTAGCTCAAGAAAGCTTTATCTTTAAATTAATATTGATTTTAGCAATGTCTTGTGTTATATAATCCTTTACAAGTGTTTTAATAGTACTTAAAGTTATACAGTCCCTTTTCCCTTTCATTCAAATTTCCTTTCAGTCATATCAATTGATAAAAATATTCTTCATTATTAGTGAATTTTTGTTTAGTTTTTAAGTGATTGATTATTAGAAAACTACTTCCTCCCCATTGTTGATCTTCTTTTTTTAATTTTGTCAACACAGGCACTTCTTCAAGTGAATCTAAGCCACTTAAAATTCCTCCACAAAAACGAACTCGGAGAAAACTGATGTCTTCTCCTTTGGAAGCAAAAATTATCCCAAAATCTGTACTGTCTAAAAATACTCAATTCAATGATTCTTTCAACAAAGAACTTCAGCCTATTGTATATACTCCAGAGGACTGTAGAAAAGCTTTACAAACTCCATCTACAGGGACCTTAATAAAACCATCTTCACATAGTCTGAGTTCTCAAGCAATAAACTCAAATATAAACAGTAATAATTCTATGAAAATGTTGTGCGAAGTAGATACTCCTGTTGATAGGCTTCCAGAATGTGAGCATAAGGATTTGGACTGCACGTTTACTATATGTGAGGACATCAAAAGCGTCAAGAATGAATTGCCTGAAAAAGGGTCACTACCAAACTATAACAACGGCATTTTACAAAGGTACAGGAAACCAATTTCTCAATTTTATTCTTTTTTTAGCACAGCCTTCGAATGTTTCCTTCTTTTGCTTCCTTAGATAGGAAGAGTTCATGGACAAATTAGAGGATAATGGGATTTTTCTACAAACTTGTTATGCCCCCTAAGTATGCTGTCTTGATGACAAAACAGTCAATGTGTAAATTTCTTAAATTTGGTGTCTTAAGTCTATTAACCCTTATAAATGTTCAGAGAGACCTGGCCTGCATATTTTTAGTATGTTCTTAACAAACCAAAGTTAAATAATATAAGTCATCATCAAAGGATTGTTATATTTATTCTTTAATGTCTTCACTGGAGAGAATGCCACAGTTTGCATTGATGTTCCACATACGTCATTTTACTCTAAAATAATCATATATCTAAGGTAAGGTTGACTTCCTGTCACCCAAATGAACATATTCTCATTTCATTTGTATAATCACACCGAATCTTAAACAAAAAGTGGAATAAACTACGATCGCTATTGTATACTGCTAGAAAAACAAATCTTATGATAGCAACACTATTAGACTATTATATAAAAATAGATGAAAGAAACCTGGTTTAAGTGAGGAAAGTATTAGATGTAAAAGGGTTTTTCTTTCTCTATGAATACCAAATTGGTTTTCTAAATTATAAATAGAGCTGCCTTATTTGTTCTCTACAGTGTAAATCCAAGGGTTTTTTTTTTAACTGTTATTATTATTATCCAGGCTTGACCCTTCCTCACTCTCAACAAAACCGAGCACAGTGCCATCCTACATGACAATGACTGCTGCTGCCAAAAGGAAACGGAAACTGACAAGGTATGATGAAGCGAACCAGATCACTACGTGTATTTATGGAAGGTGATCTTTGTGCTTTGATTCCTATGGCTTTTAAATTTTTACCTATAATTAGACTATCAATTCATATCTCAGAGTACATGTGGTAAACTAATCTGAAGGATGCACTGGATTTGTATTATCAACAGGAGTTACTATTTGATAAAAGCCCAGGTATAACACTTGATATTTACATAAAGTATTTCATATTTCAGTTTATTAAAAATAAATTAAAAAGTCTCAGCCTTTTAAAATGTCGCTGAGCTTTAACTTTTCTTCTGGTAACAAAAGTTTTTATTCCTTTGGTTGTATTTCCTCTTAGACATTACTAAATTTCTTTAGCAAGAATTAAATTATTTCGATGAATTTTAGAATATGACAAAAATGTAAGTAAAGGAACTACCCTTCTCAACTGTGATACTATAGCTTGTTTTAGACCAAGCCTTGCTTTCGACCAGTTCACAAGGCAGCTATAGGATACCACTACTTCAAGGTACTGCAGGGGGAAAAAACAGCCAGAACTTAAAAGACAAAAATTCTAGAGAAACAGAAAACATACTATAGGATGCTGGGCTGCCTCTCATATATTTTTAGGGTTTTTTCAATTCATGCCAAAGAGCAGAAAATGAAAGCCTAGAGTTAACAGCAGTCTCAACCAGGAACAACTAGGAAACAGAAGCATTCTGGACAGCTTTTTCCCTCATGACATATGCCATGGTCTTTCTTGGAGAGGCCAAGAAATCAAGCTTGATTTAAGTGCTATGTAGCTAAAGTATCAAGCAGAGTTTTGGCATTCTCGTAGAGCTGTTACGTATTTGGTGTTCAGTAGCCACAATGGAAGTGGAGTTCTATTAAATATTACAACATTTCACTATGCTCCAGAGATAGAACAGCTAGAAATAGAACAATTTTCAAATGTCACAACTCAGTTTTAGGCCATCTCAATCCCAGATTGGATCATGGTGGTTTCTCTCTATTCTGCCTGCTAGGCGAGAATTAAATCTTCCCTGGAGGAATATTTATTGAGCTTCTACTGCTTATCATATCTGCTGGTTAGTGCTTACTACAAACTTACCAAATATGCCAGAAGACAAGACCAGAACTAATCAAAATTCAAGAAAAAAGAACAAACAAATTAGTGAACCAATGATCAATAAGTGATACAGATACTCAATAATTAGATAGGGATTTAAAAATTTTAACTAACTTAAGTGAGAGCTAAGTGTTAATATAATTTCAATAAAGAACTGAATTCTACAAAAAGTATAAAATTGGACACTTTAAAACTGAAAATAAAACGTAGGATTTGCTAAATTAAGACAATAAATTTAACATATTAGACTAGCAGAAGCTAGCCTAATAGAAAATATCAAAATTGAAGCACAGAAAAATAAGAAGATGGAAGATACAAAGTAGAAAAGGTAGGAGAAAGTTAGGATATGATTAAAAAGATCGAATAATTTTCCTTTTAATTCCCATAAGGAGACAAAGAGTTTTCCCAAAACTGTCAGGGAAAAAAAAAACACTGTAACCTATAAGCATGACTAATTCAAAAGAAGCATACCATAGGACATCATAGTAAAACAGCTTTAAATAAAAGGCAAAGTAAATACCAAGCTATGTCACTTGAAGTCGTAATATATGTATATTCAAATATAAAATTGATCTGACTTGTTATACCCCCTTTTTCTTGGCCAAGAGTAGAAGACCTTAAGGTAATATTAATGTTTGAATGTCTCCTTTCTTTCCACCTGTTATAATTTGGGCTAGAGGAAAAAAATTAACAAGTAGCCTACTTATTTGTGCCACAAAAAAGTATCTTTGAGGTTAATTTAGGATTTATTCTTGTCCTTCCCAAACTGTAGTAGAGTTTTGGATCCCTCTTTACTGTACATGACATTGAAACTTTGTTTCGCTAAGGCACAAATTTGAGTTGTCCAAAAATGCTCTTAAGTGAGAATGAGTCACTTAAGTCATGATCCTGAGTAACCACCATCATCTACATAATCTGTTTTGTTACTACTAAGCTCCATTGTATCATTCTTTCTATGAATTAATGTTTGTGCATTTTCTAGTCCTGCGCTAGTAGCATGTTCTGTTAGCTACAGTGTGACAATAACAGTATTTCCAAAGTTAGCACTGTCATTGTCAAAATCAAAATGAATTTTTTTTTAATTTCTCATATGAAATGGAGTTCGTATTTGGAGTAGGTTTAAATAAGTTAAAGGGCTTCCATACAAGCACCTAGTATTGGGAAATAACATTAAAGGGCATGTGAAAAATGTAACTTGATTTCTCCTACCCTGTTAATTGCTCTATTACATTCCCTCTGGTAGCAGTAATTAGATCCTGCCATTAAATAAGGTTAAAAGAGATTAATGCTAGAAATGTACATAATTACTTTTTTGTTAATCTTTTTCTCTAATTAAGTCTACATGCACTTGAGAGTAATAAATTTTGTTATTTTCCACTTATCAACTTCTTGTGCATATTTGCACATGTATATATTATAACATTTTATAAAATAAGGAAGGTTCTTGTGTATGTTTATTTTACATCATTTTTTTCCTCTGAAAAATACTAGAGTTCAAAATCACTAGTTATCAAAAAACTACCACACTAAAATTTTAGTTGCTCATATTTTAAGTACTGATTTAAATTTTACTGAGTTTTGCATGTAACTAATTAAACTTTTTTATTTAGTTAGTCTACAAAATATACAAATACATATAAACTTTACTCATGAGTTATCTTAATTAAAGGGAGAGGTTTTTGTTTATTTTTATATATATCCATGCTTTTTTTGGTTGCTTGCTGGGTTCTTAGTCTCTTTAGTCATTGTTGATTAGTTAATTTCTTAGCAGCCCAAAATGGTCTCACTTTCCATACATTGTTTTGTTGTTGTTGTGAAAGTTGCCTAATAATTCCACCTAGAGATTATTTCAGCAAGGAAAATGAAATGCATTTTATGTTATAGTAGACACATTTTTACCTAAGTGAGGGAACATAAAGTTAATTATTAACCTTTAATAATGGTTACAGAAAAGTTTTTCTAGCACAATTGGAAGATCGTTTACCTGTGTTTTCAATTTTGTTCTTTGAAGTAATTTGATTTTTCTCTTATCAGCGTTCCGTCTTTTTATTTTATGATTAATATTTCTGAGTTTTGTTATATTTTATGTAAATCCTACATGTGGGTATATTTGACTTTACCATATAACTGACTTGATTATGATTGAATTATATTGCAATGAATATGAACTATATTAACATCATTTTTGTAAAAGTATACTGTATAAGGCATCATCAGAACAAAAAATCTTGCCATAGTGAATGAGGGGGAGTGCAGAGTGAAGATCCA
The DNA here is from genome assembly GCF_000313985.2 of Echinops telfairi. Classification (NCBI taxonomy): domain Eukaryota; kingdom Metazoa; phylum Chordata; class Mammalia; order Afrosoricida; family Tenrecidae; genus Echinops; species Echinops telfairi. The sequence continues at coordinate 24,375,514 of NW_022103958.1, forward strand.
AAGCCCATTAGTAGGCCACTGGAGATCCCCTGGCACAGGGGTCTCGGGGAGGAAATGAGCCAGTCAGGGTGCGATGTAGCAACGATGACAAATACAACTTTCCTCTAGTTCCTAAATCGTCCACCCCACCCACCCCCATCATGATCCAAATTCTACCTTGCAAGTCTGGCTAGACTAGAGCATGTACACTGGTACAGATAGGAACTGGAAACAGAAAATTCGGACCAGTAGTGTGAGTGGCGATACTGGGAGCGTAGAGGGAGAGTGGATTGGAAAGGGGAAACAAGGATCTACATGTGACCTCCTCCCTGGCGGGCGGACAACAGAAAAGTGAGTGAAGGGAGACGTCGGACAGGGCAAGATACGACAAAATAATAATTTATAAATTATCAAGGGCTCGTGAGGGAGGGGGGAGCGGGGAGGGAGGGAAAAAAATGACCTGATGCCCAGGGCTTAAGTGGAGAGCAAATGTTTTGAGAATGATGAGGGCAATGAATGTACAAATGTGCTTTACACAATTGATGTATGTCTGGATTGTGATAAGAGTTGTATGATCCCCTAATAAAATGATTTTTTAAAAGTATACTGTTAGTGAAAAGAAATGTTATAAAACTAGCCATAATTAAAAAGTCATATTATAAAATAATAAAGACAACTATAAGATAATTTGTAGGGGAAACCGCATTTATCAAAAGAATCCAATGGCATTAATCTTTATACTTTAATCACCAGTTTGGTCACCAAATAGCCACAAAGGAAGTAATTGTTTTCTTCTAGAACTCTCATTCACACTCACTTTCTCACTTACTCACTCACTCTCTTACTCACTGTAGGGCAAAATAAAGCTACCTCTGTGTTTCCCAGTCTGTAACTGTTTATAGATAGACAGCCTCATTGTTCATCTGCAGAGAGGCTAGTGGATTCAAACTCCTTGCCTTGCGACTAGCAGCCCAACTCATAACCAGGGCTTTGCAAATTTTGCAAAGCACAATTAACCTCCCACCACGCCATCAGGCCTGATTTAGAACACTAGTTAGTACCATCTTATTACCATTTTAGGTAGAGATTGTTTGCATTCTTGAGCATACTAGATACAATCAATCATTGGCCACAATGAACACCATACTCACTTATCTTAGGTGCCCTGTAAAATTTACAGTAGCTGATTTATTTTTCCCTGACTTCAGTGTGCTTATCCTTGACTTTTTTTCTTTTCCATCAAACTGACTCTCTGACTTGAACGTCAATAGTCTATCTTTGAGCCAAGACCATGAACTGAAAATACCCTTTACATATCCAACACTGTTTATCACATATTTCATAATTTACCACATGCTTGTTAATACCAGAAGAGCAAGTTGTTGCTATAAAATGGAAGCCATCAATTGTTAATCTAATTGACAGTCAAATTAACATTAACTTGGTTAAATGATAGATAATATCACTATTAGCCAGAAATATCTCAATAATAATAATATTTGACTATAAGAGAGGAAGTGTGTCCATCCCTCTTGCCACAATCAGGAAGGATTGCTGTTTTTCAGGATCCAAATCATACTCATCTACAGAAGCCACCATTTCATCCCCTAAACCCAAGAATCCAGAGCTCCTTATAGATTTAAAGCCTGTGGCTCTATTTTATATCGTTTTGTGAGTTTGTCATATTTTACCCATCCCCAGGCAATATCTGTTAGGTTTTCAGGGCTGAAGTTTTTGTTCCTTACTCATTGTGTATCTTTTAACACTAGGCCATAATAGATATTTAATACTATATTGATATAGTATGTGAGCTCTGAGTTCGAAATTTTGCAAGTTAACCATGTGAGGCTGAACAAAATTTTGAAGACAGAACATATGAAAATATCTCATTCTTTTCAGATTCTGCATAGCACAGTTACCATGTTTTGATTTTAGAACAAGGTTTCAAAGCAACCACACTGTATATCTCCTAGATTAGGGTACATATTCCAGATTTATAACCTGTTTGATTGTTCACCTCTTGTGAGTGTGCTATTTATTTCTATACTGTGAATAACAGAGCTAATTATAGTCCAGCAGTGCACTTTGGAAATGTTCTGCTGCAGAATTGCTAACATAACCTCTATAATCATAATGCCTAGGTTGAATAAATAATAGATTCATACACGGGTAGATTTTATATATTTGCATATGTGTGTTCTCGGAGCCCTGGTGGCATTACACATATTTTATATGCTTTTTGTATTTTCTTAAATTAATTTTTGTTGCAAGGTCTAACTGAAATGGTTTTTTTTTAATATGCTTTGTTCAAATAACTATTTTTTCCCTTCCAGCTCTGAGTCAAATACTTCTTTAACCGCTTCAGTAAATTCGGGACTTGCCAAGCGTGTCCGACAAGACAGTTCAAGTGATAAGCACTTACAAGAGAATAAAGCAACAATGGGTATTTCTCAGATCTTACTTTGATATTTAATAAATAGACAGTTTAACATCTATATAGTACTATGTTTTCCAAAAGCATCTTCTTTTATGACCTACTCGTTATACTCAACTTCTTTATTATATAGTAGAACAAGTGTTAGTATCCACAAGTTACTTAAACACATAAAGGAACTTTAGCTACAAAATGTAAATCATTTCCAAGATCACGCCAGTATTTTATGTTCTGACCGTAGCTCAGAACTGGATCTCCCAGCTTCGTTTTCTAGACCCTTTTTATTATCCTACAAAGGAGCTTCAACCATTTTATGGAAAACTCCCAGTATCTTTTCATTTCATTTTTGCACACACTCTTTAAAGCCCCCATATTTACTGTCTCGTAGTAGAAGTGGTGAATAATTGAATAATTAGATATATGTATCATTTAAAATAAGGTTAGTCATTAAGTATGTTTCGGCAGTACGCTATGTTAAATTGAAATTTTTTTCTCTCCTATAATTCTTAATAATTGGCATTCTGGCTCATTTGTGCAATTACTCAGAGGTTCCAGTTTCTTTACCTAAGCACCACTATATTGTAACTTCTACCGGCAAGTTAAAAAATATACTAAGGCTAGCTACATTATCTCAGACACATAGAAATTTAACATGAGTGTCCTTTGGGGGGAGGAATTTTTTTTCCAGTGGAACTTTAAAGTAATAAGTATTTCTAAAAGGAAATGTGTTACTTTTGTTTCTGTCAATAGAATTTCATTAGCATAATTATCACATTTCAGTAACTGTACTCCAAATTATATTTTTATTTGAGTTCAATGGAAATAGCTTTCATACAAATTAAGAAATCAAATAATATCAAATAAGCACTAGGAAAAGTAAATTTACAGAAATTATTTGGTGTGGCATGCCATATTAAATATTTAGTAATTATCTGTCTGTGAGGAGCCTTGGTGATATAATGGTTACATATTGGCCTACTAACCACAAGATCAGCCGTTTGAAACCACCAGCCCCTCTGTGGGAGAAAGACAAGGCTTTCTACTCCTGTTGTAAGAGTTACAGTCTTGGGAACCAAAAGGGCAGTTCTACCCTGTCGTATAATGGGGTCACCATGAGTCAGAATTGACTCAGTGACAGTGAGTTTGGTTTAATGAATATAATTAGTTACTGTACTATCCCCTTATTATCCTGAAATGTTGATAGAAAATTTATAATTCTGTAGCAAAATAATTAATTTGTGGAAACTTTCACCTCATGTTGATTTCATAGTATAAATTCCAGGTAGTTCCAGTTTACACATGTCCAAGTTACAGGCAACTCCCACTTACCCTACAGTGCAGGCCTTTGAACTGCCACTATCATGTTCACCAAAGCAAAGCAAGAATAGACCCCAGAGTATTTTACCATTTGGATGATTCGTCACAGTCCCCAGAATGGGAAAAATTCGTGCTCAGAATCCTGGAACGGGACACCCCGACAAAGTACAGTGAGCCCAGTCGAGACTGATGAGTGTGATTAGGTTACTGGCAGTACAGTGCAGGGCCTCCAGATTGTGGGTTCTGTGGTTGTCGTGTTTGAGTAAATTCCCTCTCCCTCTGAAATAATCCCCTCTACTCACCCGCTGCATGTATAGCTTTAAAAGCATTGGAAAGGCTACAAGCATTACCTTGCGTTAACATAAAAAAGTTAACACTAGGTTAAAAGATTACCTGAAGAGATAATAGAGGACTTAGAGGTGCTAGATTGTTAGAAAAGACAATATATTGTGTACATAGATACGCAGATGAAAATACCATAAAACCTATCACGAATTATTTTCAAAAGTAGGACAATTAGCACTGTTATCCTTAGAATATATTCAACTGAGTTCTCTCTCTGACAGTGTAGAATTAAAACAACACCACCGTCAACTGAAAAGAAGGTGATTTATCTTAGTGAGCATTTAGAGAAATAATAATGTCAAGAGAATAAATGTCTTTAAAATTAAAACCTGTGACCAAAAAAAGTAGGTAAAAGGTTGGACCAGAGGTCGGCAAACTTTTGAGGTGGAAGAGCTAATCATGTCCCTCAAAACAATTAAAAATTTTTATTTGCTTCCGATCCCTGTGTACATTCCAAAAGAGCCACGTAAGGCTCTCGAGCTGCGATGTGCTGGCCCTTATGTTACACTAATCTAGTAGGTTGGCACCCTATTTTCTTGAGTAAAAAAATCGTTATGAAGGTTGATGAAGATTCGGAAGAATAGATAGAACACATTTGGGAGGTAGCCATGAAAATAAAAAGGTGAGAAAAGAAAAAAGGTGTTATGGGATAAGGAGCATCACTTGAAATAGTAGATTTAAACGGTACTTCAAATTTTAAGAAATTATATAAGTTTAAAATCTTTGGGGAAAAGCTCTGATGAATAAAAAAATTGATTATGAAAGAAAAGGAACAAATGTTTCTGTAAATACTCTTTCAGTAGTCAGGAGGCCTGAAAGCTATAGTTTAGTTTATTGATTGACTTCACTGGCTATGTGTATGGGGTATATAAGAACTGAAACTAGTTTGCAGTGTGGAAGCTGAACTTGGCACAGTGCTTGTACAGCAGACAGTGATTTTTTGTTGTTGTTACTTTTAAATTCAAGAATAAATTCGTTTTGTAGGATTAAGTTTTTCAACAAATTTTAATATGTTAAATAAATAATGAAAATTCATTTTGAATTATACTATCGTCATATATATGTACCTTTGTTTTTTTTTCTAGAATATACAAAAAGAACCCATAAAATAAATTCAAGCTTGGTTAGAAGATTTGGAAGAAGCATTTCAAAAGGAAATCTAAGATAAATCACGTCAAAATCAAGAAAATGAAATTAATAGAATGATTTTTAAAGTGTTTATTGTCAGTTTTCAGAGATGTAAAATCTTGGAAAGAAGACCATCTGAAAACCTGTCAGTCACCAGAAAATGAATCTCTTCTGTGTTCTAAGCAAACAACATTTTTATAGATGGGTATATTTTGACTTTCTAAAATGTTTGCTATTCTTTAAATCTAAGTGAGCAATCTTTAAGGACATTTTAGAAAATGATATTTAAATTACCAATTTTTGTAAGGAAAATTTAGAAATGATGTCATTATGGCCCAAAGTGTATTTTATTATGTTTGTGTACATTATTTTAATCCTAAATATGATTTTCCTTTCCAAAAGTACTTTTATGTACAAATGTATTTGCCAATAAAGAAGTTGTAAATATCTTTTAAATAGTTGTTACAAATAAAATACTAATATTGTCTTTTGCTACTTGATATATTAAAGAATTAGACCTTAAGGTATTTGGTTTTCCTTTCTCTTTACTACTATTTAAGAAGCTCATATGATACTGGGTAAGCCAGAAATTCTCAACCTGTGGGTCACGACCCCTTTTGGGGTCGAACAACCCTTTCACAGGGGGTCACCTAAGACCATCAGAAAACACATATTTCCAATGGTCTTAGGAACCAAGACACCGCTATTCATCTCCAGGTAGGTTTGCCCACATACAGATACGTCCACATACAAGTACCCGGCATGAAGACTTCGCCAGACTACACCGTGCTTCAAGACAAAATTTCATTTACTTGTAATTAGAAATAAATATTTCACAATATATAATTACATATTGTTTTGTGATGAATCACTATGCTTTAATTATGTTCAATTTGTAACAATGAAAATACATCCTGTATATCATATTTACATTGCGATTCATAACAAAATTACAGATAGGAAGTAGCAACAAAAATAATTTTATGGTTGGGGGGGGCTCACCACAACATAAGGAACTGCATTAAAGAGTTGCATCATTAGGAAGGTTGAGAACCACTAGATTAAGCACATGGCTGTTAACTAAAAGATCAGCAGTTTAATCCCACCAGCCACCCTGTGGCAGATAGATGTGGCAATCAGTTCAATCTATAAAGACAATAGCCTAGGAAAACCCATGGGGAATTAGGATGAGTCAAAATCAATTGGACAGCACTGGATATTACCCCTATGTGGTCTAAACTTTTATATAAAACGTGAATTTTAGAGATTTCTATTTCAAATTAGACCAACAAATAGGTCCCCAGAATCAAGTCAGAAAACAATCCTTTGGTTTATTAGTGATAATTCAAAAATGGTTTTCTCATGCTTATTAACATGCTTATTAATACAAGAAGTAACTAGGGCTGTGACTTAATTATATATAGCCTTGATTTCCTGTCATATTTGGCTTGTTTAATTGCTAAATACAAGAGATATTTGTTTAAATCTACTTTAATTTTATGAAGCACCAGAACTTTACACCTAAGCAAATAACCAAGAGCCGTCAGTGAAAACATTAAAATCCTTCAGTCAAGTTTTCTCACGTAAGCAAGGCTCGGAGCATAGGAGATGAAATCATGGGTTTTGTTGCCCCATCCACCTTTGAAATGAATGATTCCTTTTTCACTGAAGTATATGGCATCAGTTTGAGAGGAAGTGACAATCACCCCCTTTGCCATAGGCCTTTCGATACAGAATCTGTTTCACAATCTCACCTCCATTACTTTCCATTTTAAGCAATTCTGTGCTGATCAAAAATGTTTTTAACCGCTTACTAAGTGGTAACAGGATTCGCGAGTAACCATACCCTCAAGGTTGTGTTGGTTCTTAATGGCATTTTAAAATTAAGTCATTTTTATTTTGGTAAAAATATGCATACAAAACTATAACAGTTAAATGTTTACATACGCAATCCACTTACACTTCAGGTTATACAAACATTTTCAGTACTCTTCCAAAATCTTTGCACCACCATTACCAAACAATTGCTGCGAAGTAAAAATTCCTTTTTACCCACCCCGGGTAACCAGTAACACAAGGGTAAATCACTAAGTATTGTTACTAGAGTTCCAGTTCATGCATGCACAGGTTGACCTCCACATGACATGTTTAAGTGTGTTCTTGCATCAACTGGTAGCTAGCTACCACCTGGAATGGGTCAACATTGAACAATTCTTTTTGGCACAATGACGATTCCATTGGATTTTTTGGCGTAAAATCCTTCAATAGTGAAACACAAGGCTTTACTTACTTTATAAGTTCTTTAAGCTGAAGAAATGTTAGGTGAGTTCCCTTCTGATTTTCTAACTCCCTGCCTTTGACCATTTCACTGTAATACTCCAGTCTTCTTGAGCCTCCTGCCTGCTGACATCATTTGTTCAACTGTTACTTCATTTCTTCCATCTGCTTTTCCCAGTCTCTGCCATCCATTTTGGTCTTCCCTTTCTTGATAATGACCTGTGTTGCTTTCTTCAAGTATGAGCTTGGTGTTATCCCACAACTCGACTTTACTCATTGTTCAGTTTGATCTCAAGATTTAGATGGCAGGTACTCAAAGTCATGCTTTGGTTCTCATGGACTTGTTTTAATTTTCCTCTTCATCTTGAACTTACATATGAGTAATTGATGTTCTATTTCCCAGTTGCCTCCTGATCTTGATCTAACATATTAAACTGCTCTATTACCCCTTTCCACAGATATTAGTCATTTTAATACTGTATTCTGTGCAGTGAGGTTTGCATATATGGTCTCCATATATGTTATTGAAAAAACAATCAGTAAGTCACTGGTCTTACAAAATTGTATCATACAAACACGTCATTTGTTACCAATGTCATGTTTTTCAACTATTGATCCTTTTTATTTCTTCCCAGCTTTCACATACATACATATATACATACACACAAGGGGCTTCAAAAATTTCTGGGGGAAAATTATCTTTTAATTCCATTTTTCCATGAACTTTGGAGCTCCTTTGTGGGTATGTGTATAATATTTGATTAAGGGGATATTAATGATTGAAAATCAGGAAATGTGTACTTCCGATTTGTATCCACCAAACTTACTCTATCTCTATGCTAAGCAAATAAATTGAGAATGGAGGAAGACTTCACAACTTGCGATACACATATGACACAACCTTGTTTGCTGAAAACAAGGAAGACGAGGCACTTGCTGATGATGACCAGGCCCCAGCCTTCAGTACAGATTGCATCTTAATGTCAAGAAAACAAGAAATCCTCGAAATGGTCAAAAGCAACATCAAAATAAATGGGGAAAAGATTGACGTTTTCAAGGATTTTACTTGGATCCACAATCAATAATACACATGGAAGCTCAGTGAGGAACCCGAGCAGCATATTGCACTAGACAGATCTGCCAGAAGAACAGGTTTGTCTTGGGAAAAGTTCGTGCTGAATGCTCCTTAGAAGCAAAGGCAGCAAAACTTCCTCCCATAAACTTTGCATATGTTATCAGGAGAGAAAGGGCATCATGCTTAGGAAAGTAGAGGGTCAGCATAAAGAGAGGAAGATCCTCAAAGAAATGGACTGGCTGGTTCCAATAATGGACTGAACCCCAAAATTGTGAGAATGACCACAGGTGAAAGGAATGTTTCATTTTGTTGTGCATGGAGTTTGCTGTACATTGGAACTAACTCAACAGCACCTAACAACAGCAGCAAATATATGTTTGACAATGTTTGTAATTGGACCACCTCCCATATGAATCTATGTGATGCATATGTTTATTCACTTCTACATGACTCCATCTGCAGAGAAACTACTCTGCAGTTCTAGCCAAGGTTGAACATGCGCACTCACTTTTTTAATATACTCCCTGATGCTACTTAAAAACTTCTAAGACTTGGCAGTCCATCCTGCAAAATTCCATGAGCTTTCCTTCATCCTTTTCCAGTAGCCGAATCAAAGACAAAAATTGTTATCAGGGGCCAGCATTAAGACCGCATCACTTGCCCTGACATCAAACGTATATAAAAAGCAATAGCAAACCAAATTCACTGCCATCAAGTCAATGTTGACTCAGCAACCCCTGTCGGTTTCTGAGACTAACTGCTTAGGAGAGTGGAAAGCCCAGGCTTTCTCCCATAAGAAGCAAAGCCAGGAGGAAATAAACTTGTCAAAAAGAAGTAAACAGAGGAAAAAAATAAAATGTCATTGGAAATTATAGCAACATAGCTCTGTGTGTGACCTGGCCATCTTTTTTTTTTTTAATGCTTTTAAAAAGATCATTTTATTAGGGGCACATACTCTTCATTCATCCATGCATACATCAATTGTGTAAAGCACATTTGTACATTCATTGCCCTCATCATTCTCAAAACATTTGCTCTCCACTTAAGCCCTAGGCATCAGCTCCTCATTTTTCCTCCTCCCCAATCCCTCATGAACCCTTAATAATTTATAAATTATTATTTTGTCATATCTTACACTGTCCGACGTCTCCCTTTACCCACTTTTCTGTTGTCCGTCCCTCAGGGAGAAGGTTATATGTAGGTCCTTGTAATCGGTTCCCCCTTTCCACACCACCCTCCCTCCACCCTCCCAGTATCCCCACTCACACCACTGTTCCTGAAGGGTTCATCCGCCCTGGATTCCCTTTGTTTTCAGTTCCTATCTGTACCAGTGTACATACTCTGGTCTAGCCAGATTTGTAAGGTAGAATTGGGATCATTAGTGGGGGGTGGAGGAAGCATTTAGGAACTAGAGGAAAGTTGTATGTCTCATTGTTGCTACATTGCACCCTGACTGGCTCATCTCTGCCCCGTGACCCTTCCATAAGGGGATGTCCAATTGCCTACAGATGGGCTTTTGGTCTCCACTCCTCACTCCCCCTCATTCACAATGATATGATTTTTGGTTCTGATGATACCTGATCCCTTCGACACCTGATGATCACACAGGCTGGTGAAATTCTTCCATGTGGGCTTTGTTGTTTCTGAGCTAGATGGCTGCTTGTTTACCTTCAAACCTTTAAGACTCCAGATGCTTTATCTTTGGATAGGTGGGCACCATCAGTTTTCTTCACCACATTTGCTTATGCACCGTTTGTCTTCAGCGATCGGATTGACCTGGCCATCTTTAATATGTAAATTTCCAAAATCAACACACAATTCCAAGCTAATGCGCTGCCAAAATCATCTACTTAGCAATTTTATAAAACTACCCTAAGTATTTCCTACTCAAGAATAAATAATTCAATCAATTTTCTGTTTACACGCTTATGGCTAAAAGTCTTTGATCCTGGACCTACATTTGCTGATGAGACATGACTCAAAATGAGAATGGGGGGGGGGGGCTGCAAACATCCATTAATAATTGGAAAGTGAAATGTATGTAGTACAAATCTAGGGAAAATTGGAAGTCATCAAAAAATGGGACATGTAAAAGATTGATATCCTAGGTATTAAATGAGCTGAAATGGACTAATATTGGACATTTTGAATCCAATAGCCATATGGTTTGCTGTGCCTGGAATGGTGGGTGCACCTTAGTACTTCTTTTCTACCAACAATACGTTCTAAATTGTTTAGCAATAATTTACTTCAGGAGACTGCCTCCTCATGTTCCTACGTTTCATTTGGCAGGAGGTCTTTATAAATGTAAGCAGTCCTGATGGGGCTGTTGAGGCTATTAATCAAAGATGGGAGGTTCAAACCCACCAGCAACTCCATGGGTAAAAGATGAGGCTGTCTGCTCCCATAAACATTTACAACCTCATAAACTGTATAGAGTTGCTCTGAGTCAGAATGGGTCTCATACCAGTTGGGTTTTAGTGTGTGTGGAAGTGGGAGGCTGCTGTTTATGGTGTAATGCACTTTGAGTGTTTTCATTATCATAACTCTCTAGATAAACTAATTTTTCCTCACCAAAAATGGAAATCCTGGATAAAAAATCATAACAGTAAACATCGTTTGTAAGTATATGGTTGTACTTATCAATCTTTTCACCCACTATTAGAATTTAATTTTTAATTAAGGGTTGGTGGGAAGTGAAGGCTGTCAGAATTAGTTGAAACTCTTTAAAACTCTGCATCAGTAATGCAGCATCATTGTTCATAAACCCAAGATGATACAGTTGATTGCAGAGAAATGACATTTCCAGGTGAAATGCGTTAAAAAATTAGACAAATTCCAAGCAATGACCTTAATGACCATTAGAGAGAGTCACTTATCAACCAAAAGTAAGCTGCCACAGAAAATAAATGCAATAATTCTTTTGGAATGCACCAGATATGACAATTTTCTCATTTTTTAATCACCAATTCGTTTAATGCTCATTTAGAAATGTATATGCAAAAGAGTTTGATAAACACATCACAGTGGTATTTGGATATCTTACAGATTTGTCCTGTAAACAAAAATTGCTTCAAGGCACATTTCAGATACTTGCTGGTACAGATTTATAGTTCTTCAGATGAATGCAAATACTAACATTTAGAGGGGTAAAGAATATTTAATACATCAAACGTTATTTACATTTTATTGGTCATCCTAAGATATCTCTGAAGAGTACATTTGAAAGATAAATTCTGTATTTTAGACAGCACTTTGTGGTATAGCCACATATAAAATATGTATAAAGGGGCTTCAAAAATTTGTGGAAAAAATTTTCCATCCTATTTTTCAATGAACCTTTTGGAACCCCCTCAGATTAACATCATATTGTTGCCACGGCCTGGGGTCTGGGATTGCCTGTCACTGTTTCAGCCCAAGACAGAGCAAGGTTGACCAAGAAACGATAACTTTATTCTGTAAGCACAAGACAGAAGGAAAATGTGGGTTTTTTACCCCAAACTGCTTCAAAATTCAGTGAAAATCAAGCAAGTTCTAGACTCCAAGTGATGTGAGACTTTGTTTTCTGCAAAGACCACAGAAAACAATTAATACCCTAAATCATGTAACAACAATAACAAAGCAGGTTTTGTAATGACCACAAGAAACAATTCTCTATACCTCTATTTCTCCAGAAGTTACCGGACCACAATCCTGAAACATCATGCATGCTCCATGGTACATCTAAAGGGGGGATGCTTTGTGCCTGGCTACCTATCATAATTGCCTTGCTTACCACATTCCTGAGTTAGAACATCCCCACTGATTAAGCCTGAAAGTTTTTTACTACAAGAGAGGAGGCTGTTCCATTTTTGGATTTTCAGCAAACTAAATCTTAAATTATGTTATATTTCTAGTATGATGAGAAACACGTGTCTATTGCTAGAGCGGATGGGAGCCATGGTATTTCAATCACCTCAGAAGCATGTGAAAGTTGGACATTGAATAAAAAAGACCAAAGGATTGATGTATTTGGATTGTGGTGCAAGAGAAAACTATTGAAAATACCATAGATTGCCAAAAGGACAAACAATTCTGTCTTGGAAGAAGTATAGCTCCTTAGAGGCAAGGATGGCACGACTTCGTCTTGCACCCTTCAGGCATGTTGTCAGGAGAGATCTCTTCCTGGAGAAGGACATAGTATATGCGGAAGGAGAGCGGCAGTGGACGAGAGGAAGGCCCTCAAAGAGATGGATTGTCACTGTGGCTGCAACAGTGGGCTTGAGCATAGAACAATTGTGAGGGTGGCGCAGAACCCGGCAGTGTTTCCTTCTATTGTGCAGAGGGTCACTATAGAATAGAGCTGACTGGTTGGCGCCTAACAACAAGGACATCAATATCTGTGTTACTCCAAGTAGAATAGAGAAATAAATTCATAGATTGCTCACATATGTGTACGAGAGAGCTTTATACCAAAGAGTAAGTGTATATTAAGAAAACATCCCAGTCCAGTTGAGATCAAGTCCATACGTCTGCCATTAGCCCATATGTATGATACCAGTCTCCATAAATTCCTCTTCAGACTCATGCAACACAGGCAATGGAAGATCACATGCCAGTGGATGGAAAGTCTTATGAATCCACTAGTGCTAGAAGCATCTCAGCGCTGATTTGGGTCTCCACGTGGCTCCTCCAGCATAGCTCCATGTGGCTTGTCAGTAGGACAAGAGAGTGTGTGTCCTGCCAAGGGAAGAAGACAGGAGTTCCCACAATCCTCGGGAAAAGGCCACACCCACGCAGAGACCTCACTGGCTGTGACCTGATCGACAGGCTAGAGTCCCGTCCTTCACTCAAGTTGACAGGAGAATATAACTGCCACAATATCTTTCTGCCAGATAGGATGTACCAAAACACTGCACACTTAGCATTAATCGGCAATGCAAGTATTTTGAATTTTGAGGATTTTCAATTAGAAGTATCATTAGAAAGTAAAATGTGTTGAGGTTGGGGAAGAGGAGAAACTTGGTGGGGAACAATCAACTTTTCAAGGCATTATATGGATGCTGTCAGTTGCACTATTAATTACTTCTCAATAGCAAATTGAATCTTCTGTATTTGGACATGCCTATATGTAAGAAGACTAATTAACCTTATCTATAGGTGGACAACACCTATGAAGATGCTTTCATAACTTGTTGAAATGTACAAAATGATGAATAGAAGTCAGTGATGCAAACATGAAACTTCCTATACATTAGAAGTCAATAGGAAGAAGTCTAGTCGAAAAATACACATTGTAAAATATCTATGAAACATCAGATTTTGGAACCTTATAGTTAGCATTATAAAAATAGCTCAGGTACATATAGCTTATATGGTACCTTCCAATGTAGTGCATAACTGAAAGCAAGACCAGAATCCCAATAAATTTGTGTAGCCATTAATTTAGGGCCGAATTTATTGGCTCATCTGCAGGTAAACTTGCATTTCTTAGAGTGACTTGTTTCTATTTAGAGTATGAAATACAGGTAAGACAGTTTTCATATAAAATAATAAAAGAATGAATCCATATTTTCATATTCCATTGCATTTTAATTGTGTGATGTCCATGGTAACAAGACTGTAAGCCCTATGAAGTTCAAGATCGCGCCAACCCTGTTGATCACCCCTGACCTTGTATCTGGCCCTATGCTTGCCTGTGTTCAAGAAATCCAGTGGCAGATATGTTGTGCTTGGCATTTTCCAGGGAGAAGCAAATTGCTTAAGTTCATGGAACAAAATTCCAAAACTATAAAAATGGCATAGCGCAAAAAAAAAAAATGGCATAGTGCTTTTATTTTTTTAAAACAGCAAAAGAAAAAGAAAGAAACAGTGACTTATTTTTTACAATAATCTTTTAGAATATGTTCTGACTCCTCCAGAATGGCCAGGGTCATATGTTCTCTATCTTTCAGGTAATGAATGAGTCATATAACTTGAGAGGTGTGTGCCATTATTCCCCTCTGTGTGGGCAGACGGAGATACAGCTTATGCCATTCTTGGCAGGCTCTCATTTTAACCCTAAACATTGAATTTTTTAAAATTGCAACTTTTGTTGAAACAAAAAAAACCCCCACATCTTTACATATTGGACTTTCCTATAATGTTCACATTGGAATATAATGACCTAGAATTATGACTGTAATTGTGTTTACAGGATATTTTTAACTAAAAGTTAAGAATTCCATTTTTTAAAAAAACTGGATTGAAACTCATGCAGCACATTTAGGAGAATTCTAGAATTGCTTTGATGCTATGCAAATTTACCCTTCTAATACATTTAAAAGTCTAGATCCAGTACTTAAGTCCCATTTTTCTAGGCACACTGATTAGATAAAAGAAATAAAATCACTATATGTGATCTTTTTAATTTATGTAGTGATTTATATCATTTTATGTAAATAAAATGCTTCATTTTAATGAATGTGAATCTCATGAAACTAACATTATCTCAAGCACCCCGTATCAGCTGACCAACCTGAGCACTCTGATTATTTGATTTGGCATTTCTCAATTTTAACAAGGGAAAAGCTAGTTTGATTTGTACCATCATTGTTGAAAATGGATATTAAAACCTCAAGGTATAAAATAATCTCCAGAGTTTCTCATGAAACTTTCCAAACAATGTTGGAGTCTTTTATATGATGTCAGCACCTCTCCCTGAACATTTTAATGGACAGGAAACTAACCTCTTGCAAGATAGCACATTCCATTAATGGATTAATATAATTGTTAGAAAGTTTAATTATGTTAAATCAAAACATGGACCATTGAAATTTCTCTCCATTGGTTCTAGTCCTATTCTTGAGAGCAGTAAGTTATAACCTTCCCCCCATTTGATAATGCATACTTATTAATAGGAACTCTGTTGGGCAATGACATTAAGTGATATTTCAAGGACTTGATAATGTTATTTAGAAATGCCTGGTTCTTTTTTTTAATCATTTTATTGGGGGCTCATACAACTCTTATCACAATCCATACATACATACATCATTGTCTCAAGCACATTTGTACATTCGTTGCCTCGTCATTCTCAAAATATTTGCTCTCCACTTAAGCCCTTGGTATCAGCTCCTTATTTTCCCCCCTACCTCCCTCACGAACCCTAGATAATTTATAAATTATTATTATTTTATAATATCTTACACTGTCTGATGTCTCCCTTCACCCACTTTTCTGTTGCCGTCCCCCAAGGAGGAGGTTATATGTAGATCCTTATAATCGGTTCCCCCTTTCTACTCCACCTTCCCTCCACCCTCCGGCATCGCCACTCTCAGCACTGGTCCTGAAGGGGTCATCTGTCCTGGATTCCCTGTGTTTCCGGTTCCTATCTGTACCACTATACATCCGCTGGTCTGGCCAGATTTGTAAGGTAGAATTGGGATCATGATAGTGTGGGGGAGGAAGCATTTAAGAATTAGAGGAATGCTGTATGTTTCATTGTTGCTGCACCGCACCCTGACTGACTCATCTTCCCGCGACCCTTCTGTGAGTGGGTGTCCCGGTACCTGCAGATGGGCTTTGGGTCTCCACGCCACACTCCCCCTCATTTACAATGATATGATTTTTTGTTCTTTGAAGCCTGGTACCTGATCCCTTCGACACCTCGTGGTCACACAGGCTGGTGTGCTTCTTCCATGTGTGCTTTGTTGCTTCTGACATAGATGGCCACTTGTCTACCTGCAGGCCTTTAAGACCCCAGATGCTATATCTTTTGATAGCTGGGCACCATCAGCTTTCTTCACCACGTTTACTTCTGCACACATTTGTCTTTAGTAATCGTTTTGGAAAGGTGTGCATCATGGAATGCCAATTTAATAGATCAAAGTGTTCTTACATTGAGGGAGTACTTGAGTGGAGGTCAAATGTCCATCTGCTACCTTAATACTAGACCTATAAATATATGCACACAGATCTATTTCCCCATCATCCTATGTATATATATTTACATATGTACATGCCTGTATTTAGACCTCTATAAAAGCCCTTTACCTCCTAGTTATTTCTTCTCTTTCATTTTACTTTCCTCTTGTTCCACTATCATGCTCAGCCTTCATTTGGGTTTCAGTAGTTTCTCTCGGTTACATTGCCCTTGCTGAATCCCTACCAGGCCTCTCACACCCTCGTTGCCACTAATTATTGATTAATTGTTGTTCTCTTGCCCTAGGTTGGTCAACACCACCTCCATTCCCCCATATCCCCCTCTTCCATGTCCCCCAGGAACCATCAGTCCCATTGTTTTCTCCTCCAAGCTATTCATCCAGCCTATCTTATCTAGACAGACCTGCAGAGCTAATAATATGCACACAAAAACAAGGCATAGCAAGACAAAGTGACAAAAGAGAACACATCGACGAAAACAACAACGACAACCAATGACCAAATAAATAAGGAAAATCTGTAAATAATTCAAGGTCTGTTTGTTGACCTCTAGGCGTGTCCTCCAGTCGAGTCTGATGGGGTGCCATGCTCTGACCCCAAATACTATCCTTTGCACTCCCTCAGGACTTCCCTGCTCTGCTCCCCCACACTGCTCTGCCACAAGCCTTTAGTGTTTTGCATCTGAAAAGTGGGTGAAGGGAGACATCAGACAGTGTAAGATATGATAAAATAATAATAATTTATAAATTATCAAGGGTTCGTGAGGGAGGTAGGGGGGAAAATAAGGAGCTGATACCTATCAGCTGATTATCTTATCTAGATAGACCTGCAGAGCTAATAATATGCACACAAAAACAAGGCATAGCAAGACAAAGTGACAAAAGAGAACACATCGACGAAAGCAACAACAATAACCAATGACCAAATAAATAAGGAAAAATCTGTAAATAGTTCAAGGTCTGTTTGTTGACCTCTAGGTGTGTCCTCCAGTTGAGTCTGATGGGGTGCCATGCTCTGACCCCAAATACTATCCTTTGCACTCCCTCAGGACTTCCCTGCTCTGCTCCCCCACACTGCTCTGCCACAAGCCTTTAGTGTTTTGCATCTGTGTGGTGGGGTCAGACTGGGCCAATCTGAGTCTCCAGTGTTGTCCTGCATAGAGCCATGTGTCAGCAAGGGACATTGTGTCTCATAGTGGGATCAGCCATATGGTCCACTCTGTGCATTGGCTGTTCTGAGCGAGGATATTGTCCTCCAGGCTTGGTAGACCAGGATGTGCTCCACTCTCTCTTCCTCCCATTTGCTCCTGTGTGCTCTGATCAGATATGTCCCTCTCCCCGAGCTGCAGCTTCAGTGATGTCTTCTAAAGTAAATTCTTCTGTGGGGAGAGGCAGTTGTCCATGGAGCTGGGATTGGGCCTGGACCCTCAGACCCCTCCACTGGTTCCACTCTCCATGCTGGCATGCTGCATTCACATCCTTGAACACTGGATTTAAGTCTGGTCCCTCTTTCCCTGTGGAGATATAAACAATACTCTCCCAATGGGTGGGTTACTTTCTTGTTCCCCCGCTACACATTTCTATCCTTTCCCCCCCCCCACTCCTTTTTAGTTGGCTACCATATGTACCCCTGGATTTGGTCTGGCCCCTGCCATACTACCTGGACCTCACCCCATCAATGTTTGTATACAGTAGCTTTTTCCCTGTGCCACTTTTGCATTTTTTTAAAACTTACCTCAGTGGACTCATGTTGTACTTGTCCTTTTGCACTTGGCTTATTTCACTTAGCATAATTTCCTCCAGTGCTTCCCATGCAGCAATATGCTTCATGCATTCATCACTGCTTTTTAGTGGTGCATAGTACTCCATTGTATGTATGTGCCACAGTTTTTTAATCCGTTCATCTGTTGATGGAAGTTTGGATTGTTTCCAACTCCTTGCAATTGTGAACTGTGCCACAATGAACATTGGCACACAGATGTCTGGCCGTGGTTTGTTTCTTGCCTCTTCTGGGTATTTGCCCAGTCAGGAGATTGCTGGGTCGTATGGTAGCTCAATTTCCATCTGTTTGAGAAATCGCCAAATCGATTTCCATAGTAGCTGTACATACCTATAGGTCCACCAGCAGTGGATGAAAGTTCCTATCTCACCACAGTCTCTCCAACACTTCTTGCTCTGATTTTTTGAATTGGACTATCTTTGAGGGTGTTAAGTGGTATCTCATTGTTTTAATTTGCATTTCTCTTATGGCTAATGATCGTGAACATTTTCTCATATGTTTATTGGCCATCCTGATTTCTGCCTCTGTGAAACTTCTTTTCAGGTCCTTTGCCCACCTCCTCAGTGGGCAGTTAGTTTTTCTCTTTTTGGAAGCTAGTAGAGTATTGTAGATTTTAGTAATGCCTTCTCTGATGTGTCATTGCTAAAGAGGTTTTCCCAGTCGGTGGGCTCTATTATTACTTTCTTGATGAATTCTTTTGATGTACATAGGTGACTTATCTTCAGTATATCCCACTTGTCAATTTGTGACTCCTCTGTATTTGTATCCTTCCCTATTTCTGGTAGCCTATGTATTCCCTGTGCCAGCATTCTCAGGTTTGTCCCAATTCCCTCATTAATGGCCCTAACTGTTTGGTCTGTGATCCACCTTGAGTTTATTCTTGCGCATGGAGTGAGGTAAGGGTCTTGCTTCATTTTTCTGCAGGTAGATATCCAATTTTTCCAGCACCATTTATTGAAGAAGGCATCTGCTTCCCACTGGATATTTTTTGGGCCCTTATGAAAAGATCAGTTGCCTGTATGTTGATGTTTTTATTTCTGGGTCTTCAGCTCTTTTCCATTGGTCTGAATACCTGTCATTATACCAGTACCACACTGCTTTGACTACTGTGGGTGTATAATATGTGCTAAAGTCAGGTCGAGCAAGCCCTCCCACTTTGTCCTTCTTCTTGAGGAGTTCTCCGCTAATTCTGGGCTTCTTCTCCCTCCATATGAAATTGGTAATCACTTTTTCCAATTATTTGAAGAAAGGATGGTGGTATTTGTATCGGGATAGCATTGAACTTATATAGTACCTTGGGCAGAACTGACATCTTTACTATATTGAGTCTGCCAATCCACGAGCATGGGATGTTCTTCCATTTGTCGAGGTCACTCTTGGTTTCTTGTAGTAGTGTTTTATAATTATCCTCGTACAAATCTTTCATTTTTTTAGTCAGGTAGATCCCTAGATATTTCCATTTGTGCTTGGCTATTGCAAAGCATACTACCTTTTTAATTGTCTCTTATGTGATCTTGTCTGATGTGTAGAGCAGTCCGATATAATTCTGTTTATTGATCTTGTATCCTGCCACTCTGAAATATCCCTCTATTGCTTCCAACACTTCACTTGTGGAGTTTAGGGGATTTTTGATGTAAAGAACCATATTGTCTGCAAATAATGGTAATTTTGACTCTTTCTTCCCCAGATGAATACCTTTGATGTTTTTTCTTTGTCTTATATTATTAGCTAGGACCTCCAGTATGATGTTAAATAGAAGTGTGGACAAGGGGCGTGCTTGTCTGCTCCCCTTTCCCAGTGGAATTGTTTTAGTCTTTTCTCCATCGACTACCACATTGGCTGTTGTCTTTTCATATATAGCTTGTAAAATATTGAGGAATTTTCTTTCTATTCCTATCTTCTTGAATGTCTTAAACAGGAATGCGTGTTGGATGTTGTTCAATGCTTTTTCCGCATCTATCAATTATCAAGTGATTCTTATCATTTTTCCTCTCAATGTAGTAAATAATGCTGAAGGTCTTTCATATGTTGAAACTTCCCTGCATCCCTTGTATGAATCCCACTTGGTCATGGTGAATTATTTTTTTAATATGCTTTTGTATTCTATTGGCCAGTATTTTGTTAAGGATTTTTGCATCAATGTTCATTAGGGATATTGGTCTGTAGTTCTCAATTCTTGTGGGATCTTTGTCCACTTTAGATATCAGAGTTATACTAGCTTCATAGAAAGAGTTTGGGGTTTTTCCATCTTTTTCTAAGTTCTGGAAGAGTTTGTGTAGGATTGGTGTCAGTTTTTCTCTGAATGTTTGGTAGAATTCTCCTGTGAAGCCATCTGGCCCGGGGGATTTTTTTGGGTTGATAATCCCTTAATAATCTTGTCTATTTCTTCCATTGCTATGGGTCTGTTGAGGTTCTTGACATCCATCTGGGATAGTCTAGGGAGGGATTGTGTTTCCAAATATTTGTCCATGTCTTCAGAGTTGTTGAACTTGTTAGAGTATAGGTCTTCATAGTACTTTATAATTATCCTTTTGATTTCATTAGGATCCGTTGTAATGTCCACTGTTTCATCCCCCATTCGTGTAATTGATGTTTGTGCCTTTCTTTGGTTAGGTTTTCCAGCAGTTTATCAATTCTGTTAATTCTTTCAAAGAACCAACTTTTACCTGCATTAATTTTTTTCCATAGTTTTCTTGTTTTCCCTCTCCTGTATCTCAGCTTTGATTTTCATTATTTCTGTCCTCTTGCTATTAGTAGGGTTGTTCTTTT
Organism: Echinops telfairi; assembly: GCF_000313985.2. Lineage (NCBI taxonomy): Eukaryota > Metazoa > Chordata > Mammalia > Afrosoricida > Tenrecidae > Echinops > Echinops telfairi. Next base: position 24,396,519 of record NW_022103958.1, read on the forward strand.
TAATTTTCTCTCATTGGTGTAAGTTTTGTGCCAGCATATCCACAAGTCTCTGTTCTTTTTTCATGTGCACTTATTGCTATCAGCCTTCCTCTGCTAAATGCCTTTGCTGTATTCCAAAGGTTTTGGTACATCGTATTTTCATTCTCATTGGTTTCTAGAAACTTCCTTACATCATCTCTGATCTGGGTCAATACCCACTCCTTTTCCAATAGAGAATTATTTATCTTCCAATTTTTTGCCTTTTTTTCTTCACCGTCCTTCTGTTGATTTCCAACCTTATGGCATAGTAATTAAAGAGAGATGTCCATATAATCTCTATGTGCTTGAATTACCTCAAGTTCCACCTATGTCTCACATGTGTAGAAGTCCACAGGTTTAGTTACCTTGTGTGCTATTGAAAAAAGATTAACTATGAACAAGTGGTTGGTCCTGCAAAATTCTATCATGTGATCTTTAGCTTCCCCAAGACCATATGTTCCAATACCTATTTATTCATCGTTGTTTTCAACTTGTGCATTCCAATTATCAATAACTATCTATTCATATTTGATCAATTTCATAGTGAAATTGGTATATTTCTTCAATTTTTTCCTCACTGGATATTAACTGTTGCAAACTTCAATAATAGTTGTATTAACTCTGAGACCAACTCTTGGAACTACGTTGTTGCAGACAGTTCCAATTTATCTCCTAAAGGCCTTTCTCTTTTCTGCTGCCCCTTTACCAAGTATGATGTTCTTCTCCAAGGACTAGTCTCTCCTTACATCGTGTCCAAAGCATATAGGATGAAGTCTTACTATCCTTGCCTCTAAAGAACATTTGTAACTGTACTTCTTCCATGACAGATCAGTTTGTCCTTTTAGCAGACCATGGTACTTTCAATATTCTTCTCCAGCATCAGTATTCAAATGCATTGATTCTTTGTTGGTCTTCTTTATTTGATATCCAACTTTTACATGCATATGAGGAACTTAAAAATACTATGGCTTAGATCAGACATACCTTAGTCCTCAAAGTAACTGTGGTAGTTACATAATCTGGTGTCAATTTGGGACTTGAGTGAATTAAGAGTGAAGGGGTGGAGTCTAGTCTGTCAGCCACTGAGGCCTCTGTGTGGGCATGGCTTTCTCCTGAGGATTATGGGAAATCTGGTTTTTCCTCCTTGGAGGCCGAAGACTTCTCTTTCTCTGCTGACTCCCTGGGAGACATTGCGCCTGACAAGACACATGGAACTTTGCTACTGCTCTAAGTTGGAGAAGCCACATGAACCTACCCTGTTGCACTTAGACCTCTGAAGCTGGAGAAGCCATGTAGAGACCCCTGCCAGCACTGAGATGCTTACAATGCTACTGGATCCAAAGACTTTCTACCCACTGCCCTGTGATTGTCCTGCATTCAGCACTATTGCATGCATTTCATGAATCTAAAGAGAACTTTATAGATTGGTATCGGACATATGGGCTATTATCGGACTTATGGGCTTGGACTGTACTCGGTTGGGATGCTTTCTTAATGTACAATTACCCTTTATATAAAATTGTCTCTTATACACATAAGTTTCTATGGATTTGTTTCTCTAGTCTACCTGGACTAACACGGTAACATTCTTGCTTTTCAATACCCTAAAAAGGTTTTATACAGCCAATTTACCTACTGAAACTCATCTTTTGACCTCTTGACTGCTGCTTCCATGATCATTGATTCTCCATCCAAACAAGGGAAATTCATTGACAGGTTCAACCTTTTCTCCATTTATCTTGTTGTTACTGATTGGTCCATTGTGAAGATCTTGTTCTTCATTACATCAAGTTATAATCCATACTGAAGGCTGGCATCCTTTATCGTCATCAACAAGTGCTTCTTGTCTTCCTATCTTTCAGAAAGCAAGGTTGTATCATCTGCATATTGCAGTTGCTAAGACTGCCTCCCATCCTGATCCCACGTTCTTCATATAAGCCAGATTCTCTGATCATTAGCTCAATATACAGCTTGAATAAATATGATGAGCAGTTACAGCCCTGACAAACATTTTTCCTGATTTAAAACCACACAGTTTTCCCTTAATCTATTCTCACAATTACCTCTTGATCCATGTACAAGTAAGTTCCTCATGAGCACAATGAAGTGTTCTGGAATTCACAATGAAATGTTCTGAAATTCTCATTTTTCTCAAGGTTATCCATAGTTTGTTATGACCCACACAGTCAAATGCCTTGACATATTCCATAAAAGACAAGTAAATATTTTTTTCTGGTATTCTCTGCTTTCAGCCAAGATCCACATAAAATCAGCAATAATATCCCTTGTTCCAAGTCCTTTTCTGAATCCGGCCTCAAACTTTAGCTTCTTCTCCCTGTCCATGGACTGGTGGATGATCTTCAGCAAAATTTTACTTGCATGTGATATTGGTGATATTGTTTTATAATTTGAGCATTCACCTCAGTCACCTTTTTGGAAATGGGCACAAATACGGATTTCGTCCTATCAGCTGGTCGCATAGCTGTCTTTCAATGTCTAAGAAACAGCCTAAGAAACCCTCTATAAGGTTGCTACGAATTGAATTCAACACAACAGCAGTGGATTTTGACTTTTCAGTTTCGTTGTCTCCAAGATATTTTGAATTGGTTGTATTTATTTATTTGTTGCAACTTGTCTCTTGTTTTATTTTCTTTTGATTGATCTGGGCAGGTGGGCTGGATATACTACTTTGGTTACTAGTTGTGCAGCAATGGGACCCCAGCCCTGTCTCCAGGCTGGAAGATTGATGGCTGGGAGTATTGGCCTTGGCCTCCTGGACATGCAGAGGAGCTGCAGGAGATGGACATGAGTAGTGCCCATTGGGTGGGGTATTAGGTATTAGGTGTGGTAGGTATAGCTGATTCCTGGGTAAATGATGTCCAGCTCTCATCAAATATAGGAGAATTAAAAACAAATAAAGGGAATAAAGAAAAAGTGGTGATAAAGAAAGGCAATTAAAAATCAAGGAACGGTAATTAAAAATAAACCTCATTTTCTCTAGCAGAGTAGCTAGTGGAGTTGAATGGCTAACTTTTTGGTTAGCAATCCTAGATGTAACACATTACGATACCAGGACTCCTTAAGCCAAACATAACCCCTACCCACAACAAATTCTCCCACCATCACCTTCATTCGCTGCACATTCACATTTAAATCATTCAAAAGCCTTCAAGCTAGTTCCTACACCAAACAAAGCAAAAACAAATCCACTGTCCTTGAGTGGATTTCGACTCATAGTGACCTTACAGGGTAGAGTCAACCAGGTTTACAAGGCTATAATCTTTACGGAAGTAGATTGCTACATCATTTTCCCAGGAGTCCAACCATTGGGTTAGCAGGCAAGCACTTCAACACTGCACCTCTTGCTTTAAAGTAAGGCTAACTTGGAAACATATGGCCCTATTTTGACTTACCTACAAATTGTGTTCATAACAAAACTATGGATAGCACTGAGAAGAATGGGAATTCCAGAACAGCTCATTGTGCTCATGAGGAATGTATGGGGAAGGGGAGGGGAATTGGAGAGCCATCAGTGAATGTGGGAAGGGGAACGGAGCATTAGAGCTGATTGTGATACTGTATATACAGCTCTTTTTAGAATCTGTTTAAATATGAAAGTTTATGATATGTGAATATTATATCAAGAAAGCTTCTTAAAAAAACAAAACAACAACAAAAACTTGCCCTATGGTTACTATGGGTGAAGAAGGAGGAAGTTTTTGCTTAGTGGGTATTGAGTTTATTTTAATGGAGGTGGAACAATTTGGAGAGGGATAACAATGGTTATATAACTCAAAGAGTATAATCAATGGCACTGAATCATATACGTGGAAATTGTTGAATTAATGAATGTTTTGTTGTGTATTTTTTTGGGTCAAAATTACATGAATAACAATAAATATGGAGAAAAAGCAAATGTCCTAAAATTGATTGTACAACTATCCTTGATATGGTTGAAATATTGAACTGAATGATATGTGGATGAATTGCCAATAAACTGTTTACAAAAGAAAAAATAAAGAACAGAAAAAATAAACCAATCAAGAAGAAAAAGTAGGAAGAAAGAAAAGAAAATAAATCCAAATGAATGTTACAGAAATGCCACCTGATCTCACAAATCTTACAAATGCCAAATATCACATGATCTGTGGGAACATAGGTAGGGCAGCAACTTGGTGCATGGTCCAAACTTGCACAAACCTCTCACAGCAGAGGTCTTGGGCATGTGACTTGCAGGACCTGTCAGACACACTGGCACAGCTGGTACAGAGCTCAGTAGGGGTGACTCAGGTAAACTGGTCAGGTGAGGGGCTGTTAGGAGGGAGTCTCTGGAGCTCCTTGTCTCATCCACTTTCCTGCACTTCCTTCTTCCAAATCTAGCTTTGATTCTGCTCACCCCACTCAGGATCTGTTCACACGTGTCTCTGACTCAGTAGGGATTTCATGAACCCAGCTCCTCCTCACTCTGCGCGCTGCCTTTTGCTTTTTCCAAAATGAATCTTCATAGGATAGGGCCCCACTCAGTCTCTCACCTCAGTTACTATTTTTGATCTGTCTCCCTTTCCATCTGGTGTTTAATCCAGTTCTTTGTCCGTTCATTTGATGCTCTGAGTTTTAGGATTACCATGTGTGCACCTTTCACTCATTTTTGTGCTCTATCTGTTGTAGAGAGATTAGGCGGAGTGTGGGACAAGGATTCCATCTTGTCTCTACTCTCTCGATGAATTCTGCTATCAGTTTCCAGCTCATCCCTGCTAAGGAAGTGAAGATAACCACAGTTATGACCTCACTGGGTTATCTTGGAATCAAGGTAGAATAAGTAAGGATCAAGTAAGTAAAGCAGAAATACAGTGCTGACACTTAAACATTGAAGAAATGAAATCTATTTTTATTGGGGAATTGGGGACAACAAACCTCTGATCTGGGACACCCTTCTAGTGCCTGCAAAAACTGTGCAGCATTAGCGCTGGGAGCTACTTTGAATTTGGAATCTATCTACTGAATCTTGAGCGTTTCCGCAAAGTTTTCACTTTTGAAATCTTTCTAAGTTTCAGGACTTAATCCAATGATGTACAGCACAGAAAGCCTTGATTCCTTCCCACTTGCGCTAAAAGAAAAATGCTGCCCATGTGTCAGGCCACACTGTCTAATGGCAGTGCTCTTGTCTTCAAGGCTCTTGACCACTGGCACTTAGAGAAAAGGTTCAAAGTCATACTCATTGCCATTGACCCATCTACATTTTCTATGTTAATTTGGGGTCCAAATGAGAATCAGATCTTCCACAGAAACAAAATAACTCCTAGATCATCCCATACACATCATCAATCAAATTTCTTTGGGCCATGGGTGTTTCTTGGCTTATCTATAATCATACATATCACATATCCAAGGAAAAAGGACGGATTAACCAGCGGAGCCTAGGAGGGTTCAAGGGAAACATTGGACCATCATAAAAATGGAAAATGTTTGCCTGCGGTATGTAAGAGTGGGCTCTATGAGGACTAACTCCAGGGTATTCCCTCTATCAAAAAAAAAAAAAAAAAAAAGAGAGAGAGGATGAACCTTTGAGTTACTTCCCTTTCCACATTTAACTTTAATACAAACAAGTTAGAAGTAGTTGGTGTATAAGCAACATGTAGGGCCATGTCTGGTCTCCTCTGGCCTTCCCATTGCCATGAAGCAGGCGTCAGACCTGCCTTCACTCTCCATCCTTATTTGCCAATTCTGACACCAATAGTTTCTCCCACAACACTACTTCTTTTGGGGGATTCACTAACTCTTGCAATGGCCACACACAACTCACAGACAATACTCACACTTACAGGGGTTTACAAGAGAAGTTAATATGTTACCACAAGTCAGGACCAGTAAACAGGGTACAGTCATTGGTCTACAGTAATACCTCTTCTCAATCAGCAGCCAAATCTCTCTTTGGTCCCCAGCTTCCCAGCCACATGGTCCCTTCCTGCCCGATGTTCTGCCTCACAGGTCTATATCTTTGGAACTGCTCCTCTGTTCTGTCTCTTGGTTTCCTTGCCATGATCTCTGGTCTGGGCATGGCTCCTTTGCTCTGTCCCATAATCTCCATGTCACAGTCTCTGGTATCTTTGGTCTTGGCCTTTATCACTTCATATAGAGATCTTGAATCTATTCTTCCAATGGGGCTTTGACATTGCTCTGAGAAGGCTCTTTTACACAGACTATACCCCCCAAAGTTCACACCCTCCAACAAACTGAGTCTTTTTTTTAATCATTTTATTAGGGGCTCATACAACTCTTATCACAATCCATACATACATCAGTTGCATAAAGCACATTTGTACATTCATTGCCCTCATCATTCTCAAAACATTTGCTCTCCACCTAAGCCCCTGGCATCAGCTCATGTTTTCCCTCCCTTCCTGCTCCCCCCTCCCTCATGAACCCTTGATAATTTATAAATTATTATTTTGT
>NW_022103958.1:24403914-24416300 GCF_000313985.2 Echinops telfairi
TCATAGAATGCCAATTTAATAGAAGAAAGTATTCTTGCATTGAGGGAGTACTTGAGTGGAGGCCCAATGTCCTTCTGCTACCTTAATACTAGACCTATAAATATATGCACATAGATCTATTTCCCCATCTTCATATGTAAATATATTTGCATATGGCACATGCCTTTATTTAGACCTCTATAAATGCCTTTTGCCTCCTAGCTCTTTCCTCTATTTCCTTTGATTTTCCTCTTGTCCCACTATCATACTCAGTCTTCATTTGGGATTCAGTAATTCCTCCTGGCTACATTACCCTTGATACCCTACCAGGTTTCCTACACCCTCCTCATCACCTCTTTGGATTAACTTTTTCCCTTGTCCCTGGGTTTGTTAACACCACTACCTTCCCCCCCAATTCCCACTCTCCCATGTCTCCCTGGAACTGTCGGTTCCGTTGTTTTCTTCTCCAGATTGTTCGTTCAGCCTATCTTATTTAGACAGACCTGCAGAGATAATAACATGCACAAAACCAAGACAGAGCAAAACCAAGCAATAATGTACAACAAAACAACAACAAATCAATGACAAAAACACAACAAGAAAGAAAAGCTTGTAGGTAGTTCAAGGACTGTTTGTTGGCCTTTAGGAGTGTTTTCCAGCCCAGTCTGTTGGGGCACCATGCCCTGGCCCAATAAACTAAGAGTCTTAATCTTACCGTAATCCTGTGCAATAGCACACCAGAGGACAACCTCCAAAATGGGATTATAGCCACAGACATAGAGGTCAGCATTATAATGCATCACATAAAGAATAATGGCTTGAAGGGCCGCATTAATTTTTACTTCAATTGGGTTTCAGATCATGGAAATATGCAATTCCTAAGAGAGGAGGACTCTTATTTACCACTGTAGGTACAAATTATATTTCCCAAGAGCTAGTAGTATTCTCAGGATATCATTTCTGTTTCCTACTTCATAAACAGTGGCTTTCTTGAAATAAATATGCTCAAAATTATTTAACTGCTGATGAATCCATGGTTAAGGAAAAGTAATAATGCAGGCCTGGTTCTTCCTCCCAACACAACGTTTAGTGAAGAAAAAACAATGACTTATTTCTAAAACGCTTTCTAAGTAGAGGCCAGATCTTGATTACTCTGATTGTTTAAGTAACTTGGGACCTTAAACAACCCACTTCTCTCCTCTGCTGGAGCTGTTCCATTCTCACCAGACTACACTATGTAGAGAAAACTAATGTTGTATGAGAAAATTGTAACCCTCATTTTAAAAAGTCTTGCACAGTTTAATCTGTAACATAAATACAGAGACACTGGTCTCAACCCCCTAGAAGGAAAAACACTGTGGGGTTTTGTTTTTTTTTTTCCTTTTACAAATGATTTTCCCAGGACTTTTCTTGTTTGTAATCACTGGGAAATATTTAGTGCTTGGTTGTGTGTATAACCCTTATTAAAAAAAAGTGATAATGGTCACTCAGGGGCAGAAACTGGGACCACTTATTAATCTTCCACCGTTCCCAGCCTAATTCCTACACCTGTGCTCTGGTCCACTCCTTTCCTTCCGCTCCTGAGGGAGTGTTGCGTAATTGGTGTGGCACTTACACCCCTCAGCATTGGTCCCCATTAGCACTCCCCTCTCTAGGCTCCTTTCTCACCGCGCAATTCTTTAGTTTACAAACCTTCTCTAAACCTCTTCCATGTTTCTGGAACTATGCTGGACACCTGGGTGGTTGGGAGGAGTGCTGAGACACTCTCTTGCTCTTCAGATCCCTGAAACTCAGGCTCATTTGTCAGATTGGCACATACATTATTGAAGCACATATTTGTGGCGCCAGAAGCATGAAAATGTTGATATGGGATCAGTCTGGTTAGGTATCTGTCATTGTATCTGAAAACAATCATATACCTCTATTTTCCCTTTAATTGTAAAGCGCTGTGAAGTCATGTTAGCCTGACGTGTGGATTACTATGTGTCAGGCCATATTCTGACTACTTTTACCTAGACTATCTCTCAATGTCCATAGAAAATCCAGAACTAAATTCTCTTTTTAGCTTCATTCTCTATGTAATAGAACAGTGGCAGAGGGACTCAATCACTTGTCTTAAATACCACAGAGACTGAATAGAACTCGTCTAAATCCCCTGCCCTGGTGGCATAGGAGGAGCTGTCATGGTGTTGAGTTAGACTGCTTGCTACAAGGTCAGCAACTTGAATCTAGCAGCAGCTCTATGGCATGAGGCTTTCTGCTCCCCTTCAGATTTATAGCCCCAGTTCTATGTTGCCCTACAGGGTTACTATGAGTTGGAATGGACTCAGTGACAGCGAGCTTTCTTTTTTGCTTAAACCTACTGCCATTGAATTTATTCCAATTCATAGGGACCCAGTAGGGCAAAGTAGAAATGCTCCTCTGGGTCTCCAAGGCTGTAAGTCTGTACAAGAGCAGAAATCATCTTTCTCCCCAAAAGGGACGAGTGATTTTTGAACTGCCGACCTTAAGACCTACTACACCAGAACCTGTCTGGATGAGTTCAAATGCTTCCATTCACAAGTGAAAATAACAAAACCCTCAGACTGTATTAAATAACAAAAGTTTTCTATTAGTCTATACGACCAAAAGAGTTCAGCTTCAGATAAGCTTGCTCCAGCATCTGAATAATGTTATCAGGCATCCTCTTTCTTTCCCATCTCGCCTTTGCCTTCCATCCTCTTGACTTCATATTTAGGCGGACTTTGCTTGTGGCCACAGGATGACTGATGCAGGATCTTATATCACCTGCTTTTGTCCATCTTCTCTTTGAGAGAGAAATAGCTCCTCAAGTCAAACAAACATTGTCTGCTTCCTTTGGATAACACCACTTCCTTTGTAACAAGAAGTGGAGGCTGGTAGATACCACACTGGATTATGTTACAATAATTTATTAAATACTTATCACAATGTTGGCATATAGATTTGATCATAGATGTCATCTATTAATATTAACTACTTTGATTTATATTTCCATATTAAATCATTCATTCAACCAAGATTGATTGAGCACCTTTAATAATCCAGGCACTGTACTAGACACTGAGAATACAGAAATGAACAAAGTATCTGCTTCCCTGAAACTCTTTTCAAATAGAAGTTTGAGTTTTGTAGAAATAAAAAAATAAAAATTGAACAGGGGGGGGGCATGGGTACTCAGAATGATAGTGTATCAGGTCACAGAGGGTCTTTCTAGTAAGTGGCATTTGAGCAAAATAGAACCTATCTAAACACATTGGCTAAATAGCACTAATGGAAGGGCAATGGTGGTCACTTAGAGACAGAAATTAGAATCCTCTTATTATTACTCTTCTACCATTCAAAAGCTAATCTCCCCTCCTGGGCTCTGGTCCCCACCTCTCCTTTTCACTCCTAATGGAGTGTTGCCTAATTGTTGCACCAATTACATCCTTTTGCACTTGTTCAATGCTTGAATGAAGAGAACTGGCACACCATATAGGTGACTGAGAATTCCAGTAAAATGGAACAGCAGATGTTTTAACCGTGGGATTTGTTGCTACTTCCAGGAATCCAATAAGTATTTAGGAATCACAGGCAATCTCTGGTGCGTCAAGTAACAAAGTGGAACAATTCACAGAAAAAAATGCCGATAATTCCCAATGAAATGTGCCTCGTCTTAAAGCCCGCATCTCTCTACCACTTCCTAAGAACAACTACCCAGCTTTGGGTTTTGTTCTTCCTTCCAACCTTCACAAGAAGACTTCAGTGGAATATGACCAGAATTTCCATAAATGTACTTTCCAGGTTTCCACCTTTCATTAAAATAATGGACACAGAGTCAAATACAGACTGGTCATGCAAATGGTTAGCTCATAATGCAGCACACACACACACACACACACACACACACACACACGAGAGTAAAAAAGGTTATTGCTACTGGAGCACCAGTTCACATGTCCACAGGTTTACTTCAAACGAAACATGTTTAAGCATGTCTCTGTAATCATTGGATGGCTGCAGAAAAGTCCTCTCAGTCCCTTTAACTCACCTGTTCTTCCCTCCGACACATAGAGTACACCAGTTATTTTCAGGGGATCTACTGAGTCCGTTAAATTCAAGACACAGTGGTCAACTAAAAAGGTTAAAGCAATGTTTTTTAAAAAAAGTAGATTCCAAAGAGGTAATCTTGAGATAGTCTTGGAGGACATAGGATAATCATGAGGGCTTATTATGAAGACGTCTTAAGAAAATGGAAACCTTCACTGGTAAGAAAAGTGCCCGGAGGAATGCTGTGACGATGATGACAACGTGCTTACTCATTCTTCAAAGGTCGCAAGGTGGTCCTACAAATACCGTACAGCCCTGATCTTGCCTCTTCAGGTTTCTTTTTATTCCCCAATTCAAGAACAGTAAAAAGAAGCATGAATTGAGTTCCTTAAAGATGCTCAAACTGCTGTTTTTGATGAGGTCTAAATGGAGACTACAGAAGTCTTTAGAGAAAGGTTAGATAGAAGCATTATTATACACCAAGATGGAGCCTCGGTCTAGAAACAATAACTTCACATTTTAAGATTTCTGTTTAATAGAGAGTTCTATAATTCTGTAGCAAGACTTTATTACATACATATATATTTTTTGCTGTGGTGGGGTTTGTTCTGACGCACGACTCCGTACATCACCTTTTGTTCAGCAAAATGAAATATTGTCCTGTCCTTTGCCATCCTCCATTGCTGCGATGTTTGAGCCCATCATCACAGACACCATGTCATTCTGTACTGTTGAGGGTCTTCCTCTTTGCGGTTTTTGTTTGTTGATTTGTTGCTACTCTCTACCAAGCAAGATGTCCTTCTCTGATACTGGGCCCTCGTGATAACAAGGAGACAAATTCCTTGCTTCTAAGAAGTAGCATTCCTGCTGTACTTTTTCCCTGATAGAGTTGTACTTTCTTCTAGCTGTTCATGGGCTATTTAATGTTTCTTGCCAACAGTATAGTTCAAAGGGGTCAATTCTCCTTTGGTATTCCTTATTCATTATCCACCTCTCATATGTGCGGAGGTGAAGGAAATACCATGCCTTGGGTTAGGGGTACCTTACTCTGTAAGGTGACATCTTGGCTTCCTAATTCTATGAAGACTTCTTTTGCAATACATTTATCCAAAGCAATTTTGTGACTGCTGCTTCCATGGGCAGTGATTTTGCATCCAAGTACCATGAAATCCTTGACAACATCGATGTTTTCTTTGTTTATCACAATGTTACTTATTGGTCCAAACTATGAGGATGTTTGTTTTCTTTAGGTTGAAATGAAATCCATAATAAAGGCTGTAGTCTTCGATCTTCAATGGCAAGGGCCTCGACTCTTTGTTTTTAGAAAGCATGGTTGTGTCATCTGCGTATCAGAGGTTGTTAATGAGCCTTGCTCCAATGCAGACGCCAAGTTCTCCTTCATATACTCCAGTTTCTTGTATTATTTGCTCAGCACACAATGTAGTGAACAATGCTGATTTCAAACCATGCAATATCCCCCACTTTTTTCTGTTTGAATAATGACCTCAGCATCTATGTACATGTTCCTCGCAAGCACCATGAAATGTTCTGGAATTTCCAATCTTCAAAAGAGTTCCCATAATTTCTTATGACCCACACAGTTGGGTACCTTCAGATAGGCAATAAAAAAACCAGATATTTCTAGTATCCTCTGCTTTCAGCCAAGATCCAGCTGATATTAGCAAAGAAGGATACCCTTTATTCCATAGCCTACTCTGATTCTCGCATACATTTCTGGCAATTCCTTGTTCATGTACTGATTTAGACGTTTTAATACTATCTTCAGTAGAACATTATTTGTGTGATACTAATGATATTGTTCAATAATGTCCACATTCTGTTGGTTCACCTTTCTTTGGAATGCTGTGAATTGGTCAGTTGGCCAGATTTCTTGGCATGGATGAGTGCAGAACTCCAACCCTGCATTCATTTGTTGGAACATTTCAATTGGTATTCTATCAATTCCTAGGGTCTTATTTCTGATCAATATCCTCAGTGCTGTTTAGACCCCTTCCTTCAATACCATTGATTTGTGATCATATGCTACCTCCTAAAATATTTGAAAGTCAACCAATTATTTTTGGTACAACAACTCTATGTGTTTTTTCCATCTTCTTTTGACACACCTTATGTTGTTCAATATTTTTCCCATAGACTCCTTGCATATGGAAATTCAAGGCTTGAGGGTCTCTCGTTTTCCCCCCAGTTTTATCAGTTTGAGAAATGTCAATTACATTCTTCTTTCTGATGGTCCAACTCCAAGTCTTTGCACATTTCATTAGCATATTTTGCTTAGTTCAGTCTGGCCTTTAAAAATCTACTGGGTAGCTCTTTCACTTTATCATTTTCTTCATGCACTTGAACTAGCATACATTCAAAAATAAATCTATATCTATCAGCACTCTACATACATAAACACACAGAGAGAGAACTGAAGACTGAAAAGCAGATGAGCTGTGGGAGGCCATCGAGACCACCATTCATGATGAAAGCAAAAGGTCCTTAAAATCACAGGCAAACCAAAATGTAGCTCAGAATACACTCTGACACGTGTTCTCGAAGGCAGAGCAGCTACAGCAAATGGAACACTATGAAAACAGGGTTAATTCTTAAAGAGCATAATGCCTGGTGTCTAATAAATACTTAATAAAGTATAAGTAAAATTTGCAAAAATGAGTTAGTGAAAAAAAAGTCTGAGTCCCAAAGATAAACCTGAGAGTTTTCCACTTGGACAGGGAGGTGAGTGGGGTTAATGGTATCTGCCGATCTTGGCTCATTGACCCGTATGTGGCCTTTGGACTTCTCATCAATCCTCTTGTTACCTGATATCCTCCAATAAATTGGCTTTTGAGAAAGAGAAATAGGCAAAGGGCACGCTTCAAGTGAGTAGGGGTTGATGGGGGATCATATTTTCAGACTAAATCCTAAGACATGGTAAATGTAAGGAGTTAGAGGGGGAGAAATATTTACTAAAGTTAGAGATTTTTGGGTGCAAAAATTATGGTAATGTTTGAGACTGATTTCACTGGTTCCAAGTCCCATTTTCCTTTAGTTTCTCATGTGTCTTAAGAAAGAAAGAATCTGCTGTGTGAAACAGATAAGGTCATATTTTTAGAAAGAATTCTGCGAGGGAAGTCAGCTGACCTGAAGGGACCATGATGAAGAAAGCAGCATTGGCGTCACAGTGCATGCTGAGATCCTGGAGTCTACTGGGGAGGACACGATGCCAGAGCATTCGCCTACTCTCCATTAGTGTCAGTTTCCTCCTCTGTATTATGAGGTCAGAAAACTCTTACGATGCTACTGGAAGGACTAAACAAGACAGGCAACATAAAAAAAAAACTTTTTAAAAGATTAAATTATTTATAAAATGTGAAATAATTTCCTCCCCAGGAAACAGGTGCTCACATTTAAGGCTAGGAAATTTTTTCAATAACATTGTGTCATTAAAATAAAAGGATTTATGTTCATCTACGCATGTGTAACCAATACTAGCTTTTATTGATTCCAAGGCAGCATAACACTGTGTGTCAGAATATAACTCTGCGCCACACGGTTCTCAGTGGATGGCTTTTGTAGAATTGATAACCAGGAATTTTTCCTGAGGTGCCTTTTGGATTACAAATGCCCAACCTTTCAGTGAGCAGCCAAGTGTGTTAACCATATGCATAGCTCCCCCTCAGAAGCACAAGAGTTGACTTTTCCTAAGCAGAACTTCATACACAATGCCCTGGACCTATGTGGACTTCTAATAAGCAGCTGTTCTCTTGAGGTGTCTCTGAGCTTTAAGAACTACTGCCCCAAACAGCTCTTCTGCGCACTCAATCTGCTTTGTCTCAAGCTCAAAATTCAGCCGCTACTGAGTTGCTTCTGCTTTCCTTATAAATGCTTAAGGTACTGTTGAGGATTATTGAAAGTGCCAGGAACTGCCAAAAGAACTAACATATCTGTTTTGGAAGAAGTATAGTCAGAATGATCGTTAGAAGCAAGCAAGATTTCATCTCACGTACTTTGGATATGTTAAGAGAGACCATTCCCTGGAGATGAACATCATGCTTGGAAAAGTAGAGGAGCACTGAAAAAGAGGAAGACCCTTGGCAAGAAAGATTGACCCCATGGCAACAATGGTCTCCAACATCACTGTGAGGAAAGTGCAGGATGGGGTGGTGTTTCAGTCTCTTGTATATAGGGTTGCTAAGAGTCAGAACGGACTAGATTGTACCTAACAACAACTACAACAATCTCAGAAATGCAGAAAACATTCCTTTTACTGCCACCCCCCACCCACTTCATTCCTCATGTTGTACTTGGCTCACAATACAATGTCAAAGCTGCCACATCTGGTCATTCCAATTGGACACTATTTTTTTTAATCATTTTATTAGGGGCTCATACAACTCTTATCACAATCCATACATACATCAATTGTGTAAAGGGCATTTGTACATTCATTACCCTCATCATTCTCAAAACATTTCCTCCCCACTTAAGCCCCCGGCATTAGATCCTCATTTTTCCCCTCCCTCCCCGCTCCCCACTCCCTCAGGAGCCCTTGATAATTTATAAATTGTTATTTTGTCATATCTTGCCCTGTCCGACGTCTCCCTTCACCCACTTTTTGGTTGTCTGTCCCCCAGGGAGGAGGTCACATATAGCTCCTTGTAATCAGTTCCCTCTTTCCAACCCACTCTCCCTCTACCCTCCCAGTATCGCCACTCATACCACTGGTCCTGTAGGGATCATCCGCCCTGGGTTCCCTGTATTTCCAGTTCCTATCTGTACCAGTGTACATCCTCTGGTCTAGCCAAACTTGCTAGGTAGAATTCGGATCATGATAGTGGGAGTGGGGAGGAAACATTTAGGAACTAGAGGAAAGTTGCATTCTTCGTTGTTGCTACATCGCACCCTGACTGGCTCATCTCCTCCCCGAGACCCCTTTGCAATGGGATCTCCAGTGGCCTACTAATGGACTTTGGGTCTCCACTCCGCACTCCCCCAATCATTCACTATGGTAAGATTTTTTTTGTTCTGATGATGCCTTATACCTGATCCCTTCAACACCTCATGGTTGCATAGGCTGGTGTGCTTCTTCCATGTGGGCTTTGTTGCTTCTGAGCTTGATGGCCGCTTGTTTACCTTCAAGCCTTTAAGACCCCAGATGCTAAACTTTTTGATAGTCGGGCACCATCAGCTTTCTTCGCCACACTTGCTTATGCACCCATTTTTCTTCAGTGATCCTTTCGATACCTCGTGATCACACAGGCTGATATGTTGTTCCATGTGGGCTTTGTTGCTTCTGAGCTGTATGGCTGCTTGTTTACCTTCAAGCTTTTAAGACCCCAGATGCTATATCTTTTGATAACCGGGCACCATCAGCTTTCTTCACCACATTTGCTTATTCACCTGCTTTGTCTTCAGTGGTTGTGGACACTATTCTTTTATCAAGTACCAAGACCATTGCTCCCCTCCATCGAAATCAGTACAAGTCCAGTGACACAAGACTTCTCTGATAGACCAGTGTGATGGATTTGTTTCAAAAGGACAAGATCCAACGGCAATCCCTTGCTGTTGGCCTATTGTAGATAAAAGGAGCATATTAGAGACTGTAACTTTTCCGTGTCTGAAATATAAAACAGTGTTTATTTTTCCATACATTTCTGTCTGCTACTCCCTGTCCTCTCTCCCATCCTTAATATCTCAGCTGCTAGCATGTTCAGAGCAATGTTTACCTGCGTGGACTCTGACTCACTCTGATTCAATAACATCTTCTTCCTTGATAAATCAATATCTAGACACAAATGATGGCCCATTTAATTCAGTGGGCAAAGGAGGCAGTAGAGATGAGATGCAGCTTCATTTTAAAAACACTTTTGTTTTGGTCTTAATTATCTCTGACTACCCATAGAAGAAACCAACTTCCCACCCGCCCAAGTCTGATTGACAGAAGGTAGAAGTCAGGTATGCCTCCACCCTCTATCCTTCTTTATTCTGACACTGGCTATTTCTCCCATGGCACGCTACTTTTCTGCTGAGTTCAATAATTTATTGCATTAAACACATAGAAATCATAGACAATAATCCTGATTATGGAGCTTTATTAGAGAAGTAATATATTACAACTTAGTATCAGAAAGCATTATAAGGACATAGTCCTTTTGTCCAAAGATGCACTTCTTTTCAACTATGCCAACATGTCAATCTGCCTCTGGTCCTTGGCCTCTCAGCCACATGAGCCCCTGACCTGTACTTGTTTTGTGGCGCAAGAAGTTCCCTGTTCTGCCTCATGGTCTCGGTGCCGCTCTTTTGTTCTGACTCAAATTTTAAAGCCTGGCTCCTCTGCTCTGTCTCAGGGTCTAACTGTTGTGACCTCCGGTGTCTCAGCTACCTCTTCTGCCTCCTGAGCTTCAGGCAGGGATCTCTCTTCCTCCTTTTGAAATGGTTTACTTATAGTGGGATTACAAAATTGATTAATCACCTCTATTCGTGTATTAGCCTTTCATAAACCCCATTTGCATAGTCTCACCCAATCATTTGGTGAGTGTTACAAAGACATGGACAGAACAACAAAAAACAAACAAACAAACTCATTGCCATCAATTTGATGCCAACTCATATCCACCCTACAGGGCAGGGTAGAACCACCTCTGCGAATTTCAGAGACTGTAGCTCTTTATGGGAGTAGAAAGCCTCATCTTGGATAGAAGAACCATATCAAGCAATTTCATTTCACTACACGTGGGCAATGTATTAAATGTACAGCTTCTAAAAGCCGATTAAAGAGAAAATTAAAAATATTGAACTAGGATCTCACCTGCTAACTGAAACTTCAGAAGTTCAAACACACCAGCTGCTCTGTAGTGCTCTACTTCCATCGTGATAACTGTCTAGAAAACTATGGAGCAACTCTCTCGGGTCCCATGGGAACACCATGAGTGGGAATCTACTTGAAAGCACCCAACAGCAACAAGAGTGTTTGAACGGGAATCCCTGAGAGATGCAAATAGTTTGCCCACTTGATTGCTAACCCAAAGGTTGAAAGTTCAAGTTTCCCCAGAGGTATGTGGGAAGGCTGCAAAGTAGCTACTGAGCTTCCTATGGGGCACAGTTTGACTCTGAAACATGGGGTGTCCTTGTTTTGAATTGACTAAATGGCATCATTTTAAATTTTATTTTAATTTTAATGATGGAGCTATGAAATAGCTCAAACAGAATGAGTTGTGTTGGGAAAACCACAGTTCCTTTCAGGAATGTCAGTTGCTGCAGTATGGAGGGGGGCGGGGGGAATAGAAAGTTTCTGAATTTGTGCCCTAAAATTCTATGACTCCGTTGTTCTAAAAATGACAGTTTTCAAATGATTTAAAATAAAAAACCATGCAAGACTCTAGGTTTCTGTTTCATACCTATTCAAGAGTTTGCTTGTAAGGAACAACAATTGCCTCTGAACGACTGCTTTATTTTTCTTGAGACAAACAGTGGACGTTGACTTGCTCTGCTAGCCTACCAGAGACTCAGGAGTGCTAGAAATGGCATTGATCCATTTGATGGGAGGAAAGAGAGCTTTAGGTATCAACATTCAAAGAAAAATACAAAGAAAGCCTATTAGGTAAAATAACTTGGATGTAAATTTTAACAGTGAAGTCTTTCAAATCCCTCCTTCTCTCCGAAATGGAAAATTTTATGCAGGTAAAAATCTAAAAATAAGAAACATGCTGGACATTGGGCCTCCACTATAGCACTTACTTATTCAATGCAAGAACACGTTGTTCTATTAAATTGGCATTCCAGGATGCACACATTCCCGATATGATTGCTGAAGAAAAAGGTGAACATAAGCAAATGTGGTGAAGAAAGCTGATGGTGCCCGGCTACCAAAAGATATAGCATCTGGGGTCTTAAAGGCTTGAAGACAAGCAAGTGGCCATCTAGCTGGGAAACATCAAAGCCCACATGGAAGGAGCACATCAGCCTGTTGGACCACAAGGTGTAGAAGGGATCAGTTATCAGACAACAAAGAACTGAAAATCATATCAGTAGTTGCCCGTTTTACTGACACAATCACTGAAGACAAAGGTGTGCATAAGCAAAGGTGGTGAAGAGAGCTAATGGTGTCCGGCTATCAAAAGATATAGCGTCTGGGGTCTTAACGGCTTGAAGATAAACAAGCGGCCATCTAGGTGAGAAGCATCAAAGCCCACATGGAAGAAGCACACCAGCCTGTCTGACCACGAGGTGTAGTAGGGACCAGTTATCAGACATCAAAGAACTAAAAATCATATCAGTGGGTGCTCACCTTTCTGATATGATCACTTAAGACAAATGTATGCATAAGCAAATGTGGTGAAGAAAGCTGATGGTGC
>NW_022103958.1:24416633-24446994 GCF_000313985.2 Echinops telfairi
CCACTATCATGATCTTAATTCTACCTTACAAATCTGGCTAGACCAGAGGATGTACATTGGTACAGATAGCAACTGGAAACATAGGGAATCCAGGATAGATGACTCCCTCAGGACGAGTGATGAGAGGGGCGATGCCTGGAGGGTGGAGGGAATGTGGGGTAGAAAAGGGGAACCAATTACAAGAATCTATGTATAGCCTCCTCCCTGGGGGATGGACAGCAGAGAAGAGGGCGGGGGAGACGTCAGACAGTGTAACTTATGACAAAACAATAATGATTTGTGAATTATGGAGGGTTCATGAGGGAGGTGGAGTAGGAAGGGAGGGGGTAAATGGGCAGCTGATATTAGGGGCTAGAGTGGAAGGCAAATGTTTTGAGAATGATGAGGGCAGCGAATTTATGTATGTGCGTGACACAATGGATGGATGTATGGATTGTGATGAGAATTGTACAAGCCCCCAATAAAATATTTTTTTAAAAAGAAAGAAACCTGCAATTATACATTTGAAAAATAAATACTACTAACAATTTGATGTTTATGCTTTTAGTTGATACCTACTGCTTTTATATGAGAATGTGTATGCAATAGAACTTTCAATTCAATTGTATAAAGATATATAATGTTCATAAACTTGAGAAAGCTTCTGAGAGCACAACTTCTTTCTAGCTAGAATAGACTCAAACTCAACAATGTACCATATATACTTGTGTATAAGCCGAGTTTTATAGCACATTTTTATGCAGTTTTATGCAGTAAAATTAGGTGCTTTGGCTGATATTCGGGTTGGCTTATACTCGAGTATGTACAGTTCACCAGTGTCAACACCACCGTATTTATAAGGTCTCTAAGAAAAGCAATTTGGGGTGTTGATTTATGACTATGGTCATGTGTGGGTAGGCTGTATGTAGATGGGTTAGGATAACCACAGTAAGCCAGCAAATGACTAAGGCTGTCTTGTAAAATTAAGAACCAGGAGGAGAGTTTAGCTTTGTCACTGGCTGGCCATTTATTATTGGATATCAATTATATGTAAAATCTCATGCTTTGCACTGGGGAATGTCAAAGAAAATTCCCATTTTGTGAGAAATTCATAGTGTATGTTAAAAAAAATTTAAGCTCTAAAACTAACTTTTCCAAACCCAAATCTTAAACTAACAACAATCAATACATATTGTTCTGACATATCCAGAGCTAAAGGCCTGGAAACCCACTCATTTGGCTCACTATTTCATCCATACTTTTTCCCCTGGTGGCCCCTAAGGCAGCACAAAGTACAGTGAGAAAAGCCATAGCTCCGGGAGGCGCATTAATCATAGATATGTCAAGGCGTGAGAATATGAGTGTGCTTTGTTGTAGCGAAGTAACCATATTTCATAAGCTCTCTCTGTGCTAGTAGCTCTTAGTGGAGCTTTGCAGCTCCTTATTCATTTAATTCTGGCCCCTTCTAGATATGTTAATATAAGCATTACGATTTCATGACTAAGAAACTTGAAATTTGGAAACCTGCTCTTAGACCCATCCAGTCACCTCTGACTCACAGCAGCACCACCCACAATAGGACATTCCCTGGTTCAACACCATTCTCCTGCTCACTAGTAGGACTGCGTCCACTATAGAACTATTATTTATTTTCAGTGCTAGCCAACCTCATCTTTTGCACTATATAGAACAATATTTTGTTGTTACTCATAGATTTTCATGGGTTTTGGATAATCTGTAAATAGTTCACTGGTCTTTCCCCCTAGTCTTTGTTGGTCTACCTAGAAATAGCACTAAAACCTGCTCATTACGTGGACCCTGCTGGTATTGGAACTGCATTGCATTGGTTTGTCAAACATTGCAACTAGTATTCTGGCAATTCCCAGGGACATTGTTTCTGTTAATAGCTCCAGTGTAGCCTTCACTTCTTCCTTATAAATCATCAGTTCTTGATTATATGCTACCTCCTGAAATCACAGAATATCAACCATTTATTTTTGGTGCAATCACTGTGTATGCCTTTTGTCTTCTTCTTCTTTTTTTTTTTTTAAGGTTTCCTGCATCGTTCAATATTTTGCTGAGGGTAATTAGAATATTGTTGCAGTACACTAATACAGAACCTCCAGTGATTCAAGGTGGATTCAGAAGAGGTATGGGACAAGCAATATCACTTTTGATATCAAACAAATCTTGGCTGAAATCAGAGAATACCAAACAGATGTTTATTTATGTTTCATTGACTATGCAAAGGCCTTAGGTTGCATGGAGCCTAATAA
This sequence comes from Echinops telfairi, assembly GCF_000313985.2. Taxonomy (NCBI): domain Eukaryota; kingdom Metazoa; phylum Chordata; class Mammalia; order Afrosoricida; family Tenrecidae; genus Echinops; species Echinops telfairi. Next base: position 24,418,889 of record NW_022103958.1, read on the forward strand.
ATCATTGGTACCAATGCGAACGATGAGACTTCCATAACCTTGAACTGTGTTCATGCTATTATGTAGACCAAGAGGCAATTGTTTGAACAGAACAAGGAGATACCGTGTAGTTTAAAATCAGGAAAGTTTTGTGACATGGCTGTTGATCATTTCACCTACTTATTAAATCTGCATGCTGAGCTAATAATTCAAAAGCTGGACCAGATGAAGAAGAATGAGACATCAGAATTGGAGGAAGATTCATTAACAACCAGCAATATACAGACAACACAAGTGTGCTTGCTGAAAAAGACTTGAAGCAATTACTGATGCAGATAAAAGTATACAGCCTTCAATATGGATGGCACGTCTACATGAAGAAAACCAACAACTACGCCACTGGACAAATAAGCAACAACATGACAAACAGAAAAGAATGAAGTTGTTGGGGCTTTCATTTTACTTGGACCTACAATCAAAGTCTAGGAAGGCAGTAGTCACTAAATCAAATTATGCATTGCATTGATCTTCTGTAAAAGATCTTTTTCAAGTGTTAAAAAGCAAAGATTTCAGTTTGATGGTTATGACATGCCTGATTCAAAGCACACAGCCGTTGAATCTCTTCTGATTCATAGTGATCTTATAAGACAAGGTAGAATTGCCTCTGTGAGTTTCTGAAACTTTTTCCTGGCCCCCCAAGTCCTACCTTTGTTTTGTGCTGTGGCTGGTGGTTTTGACTACTTAGCTTGCAGATCACAAGTCACTGGGGAACTACTCCACCGCCAGAGCTCCTGTGACGGATCCAAGCCATCCTATTTTCAATTGCCTCATATACATGAGAAAGCTGGACAATGAATATAGAAAACTGAAGAAGAATTGGGCCTTTGAATTATGGTGGTGGGAAAGTACATTAAATATACAACTGCCAGAAAACCGAATGATTTTGTCTTGGAAGAAGCATCACTAAAATGCTCTTTAGAAGCAAAAACATAATTGGAGGGACTGGTCTTTAGAGAAGAGCATCATGCTTGATAAAATAGAAGGCTAGCAAAAGAGAGGAAAACTCTCATGAAGATGGGTTGATATAGTGGCTACAATGAAAAAGTTCAAGTACAAGGATGATTGTGAGGCTTGTAGAAGACCAAGCAGTATTTCATTCTGTTGTGTACAGGGTTATTCTGAGTTAGAACCAAATCAATGGCACCTAACAATGACATCTTGGATTGGCTCGGAAGACAGCAGAGGATTGCTGTTGTTGTTAGGTGCCATCAAGTCGGTTTCAAGTCAGAGTGACCTTAGCCACAACAAAACGAAACAAACACGGCATGGTCCTGCGCCATCCGCGCAAGTGTTCCTATGCCTCCATGCCTGAGCCCATTGTTGCAGTCACTGTCAGTCCATCTCCTTGAAGACCTTCCTTTTTTTCACTGCCCTCTACTTTACCAAACATGATGTCCTTCTTCACATACTGGTCTTTCCTAACAAGATGTCCAATACGGAACATGAAGATTTGCCATTTGTATTAGTCTGGGTAGACTGTAGAAACAAATTCATAGACACTTATATGTTTGTAAGAGAGAACTTTATATCAAAGGGCCATTGTACATTAAGAAAACATCTCATCCCAGTCCAGATCAAGTTCGTAAGTCCGATTTTAGCCCATATGTCCAATACTGGTCTGTAAATTCCTCTTGAGACTCATGCAACAAATGCAATGATTCCAGGTGCAGGAATATTACAGGCCAGTGGGTGGAAAGTCTTGTGGATCCAGAGGCAGTGGAAGCATCTTAGTGTTGGTGTGGGTCTCTATGTGGCCCCTCCAGCTCCAGGACTGTGGCTACCATCAGCATAGCTCCATGTGGCTTGTCAACAAGAATGTCTCACAGGGAGTGATTGTGTGTCCTGCCTCCAACAAACTATTTATCTCCTTAGCGCCTCCAAATGAGGTCATGCTGTGACCTGATTGACAAGCTAAACTCCACCCCATTCACAAGTTGACACCAGATTATGTAACTACCACACCGTTCTTGCCTCTATGGGGCACTCTGGCTGTACTTCTGCCAAGACAGTTCGCTTTGTCCTTTTGGCAGTCCTTGGTACTTTTAATATTCTTCTCCAGCACCACAATTTAAATGCATTGATTATTCTCTGGTCTTCTTTATTCAATATCCAATTTTTGCATGCATATGAGGCAATAGAGAATACTCTGTCTTAGGTCAGGTACTTAAGACCTCAAAGTAACATCCTCAGTTTTCAATACTCTAAAGAGGTCCTGTGCAGCAGATTTACCTAATGCAATTCATCTTTTGATATCTTGACTGCTGCTTCCATGAGCATTGATGGTGGGTCCAAGCAAGACAAAATCCTTGACAACTTTTTCACCCCTTTTCAACTTTTCTTTATTTAGGCTTCTTTACATTGAGTTGTGATCCATACTGAAGGCTGAAATCCTTGATCTTCATCAACAACTGCTTCAAATCTTCCTCACATTCAAAGCAAGCAAGTTTGTGTCATCTACCTATTAAGATCCAATCCTGATGCCACATTCTTCTTCATATAATCCAGCTTCTCTGATAATTTACTCAGCATGCAGATTGAATAAGTGTGGGAAACTGAGAACCAGGAAAAGAGTGCATGTGGACAAATTCTCTACGCTCATCTTTAAGAAGCCTGGGAGGCTAGGATTCTCATAGAGGGAGGCCTTCACCTTTGTGGGTTGGAGACGCATCCCAGTCACATTCTCATAAGTAAAAGTTATTCCCCATAAGGATGCCAATTTTAAGGTGTTGCTGGTGAGCACATGCTTGCTATTACTCCTGAAGGTTAACTCCCTGAAGGCTATCTGCCTCAAGGTTGTCTGCTATCAAAAGCAAGCAGACCACCTAACCCTAAGTACAGCCCACTCCCTTCTGATAAGGAGCATAGATTTTTCCCCTGGAGAACAATTCAGGGACACTTGAGGTCAAGAGAACTCAGAGATGACCAAGGTTAGGCCACCATCTTAGCTCTAGAACCTACTCATCTTAGTACGTATCTACCTTCCTGTCACATGTAGACCTCTAGTACCTCCCCTTCCTGTTGTGTGTATACCCCTAGCCTGTCACCTTCCTGTTATGTGTATGCCTCTAATACAACCCCTTCCTATTACATATGTGTGCTGCGTGACTTGCATGAACAAGATTATATAAGCTCGTGAGAGAGTAACTCCCTCACTCTGGTTCCAGTCACCATTGGAGAGGCGAGCACTTGCATGTCTTGCCTGTCATTTCTTTAATTTACCCTCAACTACACAACCGCCCCCTAGGACCCATTCGGTTGTGGAGGCTGGTGCCCACAAATAAGTCTGGTGAGAGGATTCAACCCTGACACACACCTTTCCTGATTTTAAACCATGCAGTGTTCCCTTGTTCTGTTCCCACAACTGCTTCTTGATCCACAAGTGCTGCATGAACACAGTGAAGTGTTCTGGAATTCCCAATTTTTTAGCTATAGTTTGTTAAGATCCACACCTTTGAATGCTTTAGCATAGTTAATAAAACACAAGTAAACATCTTTCTGGTACTCTTTTCTTTCAGCCAAGATACATGTAAAATCAACAGTAATAACCCTTGTTCCAAGCCTTCTTCTGAAATCAGCCTGAACCTCTGGCAGCTCCCTGTCATTGTATTGCTGCATTCAGGTAGGAACAATTTATGCAGCCCTTGTATTACCTCATTCTTGACCAAACAGACAAGTCTTCAATTTTGTAAAACATCTAGAGGGGCTCCTTATATAGATGACCGATGTGCAAGTCTTTACAAAAGGGCTTCATGTGTACAATCAAATGCAACTCTGTGAAGGCATTCCTGAAAAGTCCGAGATAATGTAAACCAACTAGGTTGTTTTATGACTAGTTAAATTGCTTCGGAGAAAATTGCCTTGAAGAATAGAAAAGAATGAATAGTTAAGCACCACTTTTATTACACTGCTCTCTCACTAAAAAGTTTCAATGATTCTCCATTACCTATCAGTTTAAAACTAAATACTCCATAGTAACAGAGCTGGACCTCAGGGATTTGTTACAGAATTCCATCATAAACTATTTGTAGTTCAGCATTTGCCAGAGTCTTCTATATGACTGACTGTGGCTGCTGGAAATACCTAAGGAATTTGTTAAGGAAAGATAGGAAAAGGAAGCTAGATTGTACAGGATCTGAAAAAATCTACACACCAGAGCGATAAGATAGGTTGTTTTGGGGATCCTCCGAGCACCAGGTGATATGAGTTTGCATTAGAAAGGTAGCAAGAGGAATTAAAAGAGTGATAGACATTAGATAATTTTATGTGTTTATAAAAACATTTATTGTATGAGCCCCCAATAAGATGATTTAAAAAACATTGAGTACCTACCATTGTTTTATATGCCTGAAGTATATCACTAGCAAACAGACCAGAAAATAAATAAATAGAACATTCCATCCTTAAGACGCTTATGTGCTAGTGGTGGGAAACAAGTAGGTGAATAGGTAAATTTTAAAGAATGTTAGAAAATGACAAGTGCTACTCACCCACCCAAGGGGGAGGGTATATCTCCACAGGAGAGGGAGAGAGAGAGAGAGACCAGGCTTCAACCCGATGCACCAAGACATGAATACAACAAACCGGCATGTACCAGGGAACCAATAGAGAGGTCTGCGGGGCCAGCCCCAATCCCAACTATGGAGACATCCCTGCCCCCACCCCACCCCCACCTCACCCCCACCCCCCACCCCTTCAGAAGAATGCACTTCAGAGGACAGCTTGGGGAGAAGGGCTATAGCTTGGGGAGAGGGGCATGTCTGATTAGAGCACATGGGAGAAACACAAAGGGATGGAGAGGGAGGGGAGGACATCCTGGCCCACCAAGTCCTGAGGATGATGTTTCTGTTCAGAGCAGACAATGCACAGAGAGGTCCATAGGGTGGGCCCCACCAAGAGACACGCCTTCTCTCTCTAAACCCTAGCACTGCGAGTGACAACACTGGCAACACAGTGCAGGAATTGTGCACCATCTGACCCCATCACCCAGGGGCGAAACACTAAGGGCATGCCACAGAGCAGCAAGGGGAGCAAAGTGATGAAATCCCCAGGGAATACCAAAAATACATTTTGAAGACAGAGTATGGCACCCCATCATACTCAACTGGAAAACACTTGAAAGGCCAACAGACCTTGAACTATTTATAGGCTTTCCCATTTTTGTCAGTGACTTTCTATTTGTTGTTTTTGTTATTGTTTTGCTGGTCTTGATTTCCTTTGTTGTATTACTTGGCTTTGCCTGGTTTTTGCAATTTTTAATGTATCTGTATGTCTATCTAGATAATTTAGGTGGGATAAATAATTCAGAAATGAAAAGAATGGGACCAATGGTTCCGGGGGACACAGGAAAAGGGGAGGTGGGAGAAAGGAGGAGGTGGGGGAAACCAACCCAGGGACAAGGATATAACAAGTGAACTAAAATCAATGGAAAGAAGGGCGTACGATGCCTAGTGGGGCTTAATCAGTGGCAATGTAAAGGCGAGAAATTACCAAACCCAAATGAAGGCTGAACATGATGGTAGGATAAGAGGAAAGTAAAAAGATCTTTTAATTAAAAATAAATAAGAATAAAAGAAAAAGAAAAAAAGGCCAAAAAAAAGTAAATAGAGGAAAGAACAGGAGGCAAAGGACATTATAAAGGTTTAAAGACAGACATGTACATATGTAAAAAGACGTATATATATATAATGAGAGGGGAATAGAACTATGTACTCATATCTATATGTTAAGAATTAAGGTTGCAGATGGACCTTGGGCCTCGACTCAAGTACTCCCTCAACACAAGAACACTTTGCACTAACAATCTGGCTTTCTGTGATGCTCACCTTGCCGGCACGATTGCTGAAGACAAAATGGGTGGATAAGCAAATGTGGTGAAGAAAGCTGATAGTGCCCACCTGTCAAACAATGTAGCAACTGGGATCTTAAAGGCTTGGAGATAAACAAGTGGCCATCTAGCTGAGAAGCAACCAAGCCCACATAGAAGAAGCACACCAGCTGTGTGATCATGAGGTGTTGATGGGATCAGGTGTCAGGCATCTAAGACCCAGAAAAACATCATACCCAATGTGAATTGGGGGCGGGGGATGGAGACCCAATGCCCATCTGTAGATAATTGGACATCCCCTCACAGAGGAGTCACAGGGAAGAAATGAGCCAGTCAGGGTGCAGTATAGCACCAATGAAACACACAACTTTCCTCTAGTTTTTGGTGCTTCCTTCCCCCCACTATCATAGCCTCAATTCTACCTTACATATCAGACTAGACCAGAACATGCACACTGCTACAGATAAGAGCCCACAATACAGAGAATCCAGGATTGATAAAGCCCTCAGGGCCAACAATGAGAGTAGAGACACCAGGAGGATTAGGGGAGGGTGGGGGAGCAAGGAGGAATGGATCACAAGGATCAACCTATATCCCCCTCCCAGGGGGACAAACAATGGAAAAGTGGATGAGGTATGACGGAGGACCATGTAAGATATGAAAATAATAATCTATAACTTATCAAGGGTTTGTGAGGGTGGGTGGGTGGGTGGGGGAGGGAGAAGAAATGGGGTGCTCAAGTGGGAAAATAATTCTTTGAAAATGATGATGGTAGCACATGTGCAAAGGCGCTTGACACACCGGGCGAATGTATGGATTGTGCTGAGAGATGTAAGAGCCCCCAATGAAAGCATTTGAAAAGAAAAGAAAATGACAAGTGCCATGAGACGAGAGAGACAGCGAGGCAGGTGACTGGGTTAGGGGGACAGGGCATGTGTGAAGTGGGTTGGGTTTTCATTTTAAGTGGGTAGCCAGGGAGGCTTTGCTGAAGAAATAGATTTTCAGCAAAACTTATAGACCTGTAGACACACGAGACACAGGTTTTGCCGAGTGAGGCACAGCACAGAGTTGAGTACGCTTGAGGAGGGGAGGAGAAGTTGAGTTCAAGTAGAGATGTGGTGAATCCTGGGACTCAGACTAATGAGGAGTCAGTGGAAAGTTCTGGGCTGTCTTGATCAGACTTTTCAGAAGTACTAATTCCACTTTTATGAAATATCTGAGATTGACTAATATAGAGAGTCTACAATATAGTAACTTTTAACAGGAGCGAAAGAGGACTCATTGCTTAGGGGAAACTGAACTTCTGTAAGGGTGACTGGAAATTTTGGAAATAGTGATGCTAGATAAACATGATTGGTATCACTGGCTTGGACAATGCTGAAATGTCAAATACTTTGTGCTGGTGTAGTAAATTATTTAATACAGGAGTCCTAAAAACTTTTTAAACAGAGGGCCAATTCACTGTCCCTCAGACCTGTTGGAGGGCCAGAGTATAGCCTAAAAAAAACTATGAACAAATTCCTATGCACACTGCACATATCTTATTAAATATTTTTTTGAGAGGTGAAGGCAACAAGGAGTTTATTAAGACCCCATCCAGCGAGGTGCTCACTCACAAAGCAACACCAAACCCAATGCCAGGGGTGCATTCAGACTCACTGTGACCCCACATAAGGTTCTGAGACACCCTGTATGGGAAGACCGCCTCATCTTTCTCCCGCTCTCTCAGCGGTAGACCTGTTAGCTAGACTCCTGGAAACAAAGGGTGAGATCACCCACCGGAGTGGTGCCTTCTCTCCTTGCAGACAGCGGGGGTGGGGAGCCAGGATTTTCGGGAGACATGGATCAGAACCTAAGAAACAGCAAAAGCCTCCCACGGAGGCATGCTTCTGAAATGTGGCCGGACCTGGAGCCCAGCTGGCCTCGCTGACAACCATCCTTGTTGCTGTTGCCACAGGGGGTGCCAAGTCAGAGCCTGCCCATGTGGGAGGCACAGTGCCCCCAGGCGCACTGGCGCACCCATGGCTTTGAGAAGGCGATGCGGGCAGTGTGCAGAGCAGACCCCCCTCACTGCCCTGGCCCCAGCCACTGTCGGGGGCGGGTTGGCAGGTCAGAAAGGGGAGAGGTGAGTCCAGGAGCAGTGGGGTGGGCTCGACACGGGGTCGGATTCAGTCATGCCGCTGCTCTGGGCCCAGGCTGCGCTGTGATTCTGGATCCCTGGCCCGTCCATCTGTCCTGTGTGGGGCAGCACATCAGAGCTGGGTGCAGGCTGAGCGGGAGGCAGAGGCCGCACTTCATCTGACTGTGCCAGGCCTCTGTCCTCCCTCCCCACCCTCTCGGGCAGCCCCTCTCTAGGGAGAGGGGCAAAGGGCCCAGGCAGTGCTGAGCTCCTTCTCCAGGCCCTGGACGAACTGGCCATTGAGGAAGAGCAGCTGACCATGGGGCAGGAAGCGGGTGAGGATGGCCTCGATGCGGTCCGCCCGTAGCAGAAGGTTGGTGCCAGGGGCCAGCAGGAGGAGGTCAGAGAGGGGGCGTGCCAGTAGCCGAAGGGTACTCTCAGCCAGAAGCAGCTTCTCATGGGCATCCAGGACAAGCCACACCACCGTCCGGGGCTCCCAGAAAGGGTCCCCTGCTGAGGACAACGGAGGCTGCAGGTCCACCGATGAACAGCCAGACTCCGCCTGTCTGGCAACGGCCAAGATCTGCTCCTTGCGGAGGAGGAGTCTGTCCTTCTCGGCCCCATTTGGCCTTGGATCATCAGGTGACTTCTCAACACCAAAGACAAGGCGTAGAGTACCCTGGAAAAGCCTGTGTCCTCGTCATTCGGTACCCACAGGGTGTGGATGAGGATGGCATGGACCATGGAGCCCAGGCAAGGGCCTTCCCCCACGAGAAGGTGGACTTCCAGGAACAGGCCGTTCCCCTTGGCAGCGGAGTGAGCAATGGCAGCTGTGCTGCCCTTCGGCGCCTGCGCACGCTGGTTTGGGCACGCACAAGCCTTTGTGCGCACAGTGGATGGGGCGCTCCGGTCTAGGTGGTGGCGGGTGGTTGCGTGGAACTTCTTTCCGAAGGCTGACCATAGGCCGTGGGCAACATTCACCGTGGAATCGCAGACCCCAGCCCTGAGCCCAGTGGGGTGGGGGCCGTGCTGGTCACTTGCAGAAAGGGTATGCCCATTGCCCACTCAAAGTCGTCACTGGTTCCCAGAGGCCGCGAGGGGGCGCAGCAGCCCAACGGCAATCCCGCGCAGGCGCTTTGCGGAACTTTCCGCCCAGTGGCGGTGTCGTCATCAGCTGGCTAGGTTCGGATTGGCGGAGATGCCTCCCAGCCTTGTGGGCCTCCGGGTAGACACTGGGCATAACAAGCCTGAGCAGCTGTGCAGGGTGTGGGGCTGAGTTTTCCAGCCAGCCAATTCGTAGTCAGATCCTTGCTTTTTTGCCCCTAGGCTCCAGTGAAGGTCCAGAGAGTTAGTAGCACATATATTATTTTGAAGTAATAAACGAAACGGGGCAAAAACACCCGGTGGGCCGGATAAATGTCCTCGGCAGGCCGCATGTGGCCCGTGGGCCGTACTTTGAGGACCCCTGATTTAATGTGTCTTTTCTATGCAAGGTCTCTAATTTCTACCAAATGACCTTTCCCTGCTTGGGTTTTCTAACCTGGGTCTGTTTAGAAGGTAGGGAAGGTACAGGTAATATTCACCTTGGAGCAATTGTGAACAGGATTCCCTGCAATGCCATCCTGCTGCACTGACAGTAGAACCCCAGGACTCGACTGCATCAGGGCCCGACATCGTCAGATTTCTGCTTGAAATGCTGAGAAAATTTTGCATCGGAGCTTGAACAAATCATCGGAATCCGACCCGACACACGTGATTTTTGTAAACAAAAGCAGTCCTTGTTTCGGTCACTTGATGTGAGTTGGCGTTGTTAGTATGAGTTGTTTAAACTTTTGGCAGCGGTGTTCCAAGCGTTTTGCTGTAATTTTCTTAGTTTTTGTGGCTTTTTGTACTGTTTTTAGATAAAAAAACATGGATCCTAAGAAAAATTTTTGAAAAGAATCATCATGATAAGGAACTGGTTAGCTGAATTATTGATATTATTGATGATAATTTAGTAAACCAACCCTTTTAGAAAGCAGTTAAGGAAATGCCAACAGCAGACCACATTAGCCAGATTTTTTTTTTTTGTCAGAGAGAGAAAGCCAGCCAGGAACTAGTGAAAAAGGGCAAGGAAGGGGAAAACTCGGGAAAAGCAGCGACCAGTTGATTTGATGGAAGAGGAGTCCCCTTCCAAACAAGGACTCTCTCTCCGTTCTCCTCTCCACATCCGTGTCCACAGATCCAGATCCTCATCCATCTCAAGGTAAGGCCATACTGTAGTTGTTAAAAGCTATTAAAACGTCGTGTTTCTTATTTAAATTATATTATTTAACTCTGAACTTTTTTACTTTGAAATTTCTGTGTAATGTTTAGTAAAAAAGACAAGGTTAGTGTGAAAACTTGGTGGATGAGAATGGATTAATCCATTTTCAGTTCTTTTTTTTATTAAATATTTTTACATCTCTTATCACAATCCATACATTCATCCAGTGTGTCAGGCACATTTGCACATATGCCGCCATCATCATTTTCAAAGCATTCTCTTTCCACTTGAGCCCCTGATATCAGCTCCCCATTTCTTCCCCCTCCCTCATGAACCCTTGATAAATTATAAATTATTATTTTCATATCTGACATCATCCTTTGTCACCCTTCACCCACTTCTCCGCTGTTTGTTCTCCTGAGAGGGGGTTTTAGGTTGATCCTTGTGATCCATTCCTCCTTTCTCCCCCCACCCTCCCCTAGTCCTCCTGGTGTCTCTACTCTCATTGTTGGCCCGGAGGGGTTTATCTATCCTGGATTCCCTATGTTGCAGGTTCTTACCTGTAGCAGTGTGCATGTTCCAGTCTAATCCGATTTGTAAGGTCGAATTGAGGTCATGAGAGTGGGGGGAAGGAAGCATCAAAGAGCTAGAGGAAAGTTGTGTGTTTCATTGGTGCTATACTGCACCCTGACTGGCTCATTTCTTCCCTGTGACCCTTCTGTAGGGTGATGTCCAATTGTCTACAGATGGGCATTGGGTCTCCACTCCGTGCCCTCCCCCCATTCACCTTGGGTGTGATTCTGTATTTCTTATGGGAAAAACTGATTCAGGACTTGACTGCATCGTGTCTTGACACTCCTTTTAGAATGGATTAGCGTGGAGGTCCAGCATGGAGGGCTACTGTAAAATGAGCCTTCTAAAAAGCAGGAAGAGGGATTTCATTCCTAGCAAGAATCAGGAGTGGAGTGCGTGTCTGGACCCGAGATCCCTGTGTAGTGAAGCTCCTAGATACAGATGACAGTGATAACATCCGAGGAGCAGCAGCAGAACCAGAGCATGGAGCACAGTGGTGGACTTCCCAGCCCAGGGAGCAAGCAAAGCTGAGTGCTTTGGGGCAGGAGACTGGTTTGCGTAGTGGAGTGCTTCTGGGACTTAATTGAGGAAGTTGGCCTTGCTGGCCCATGGGAGTGGAGCTGAATGCCTTTGGGCTGAGGCTAACTAGAATAGGGTACCTCTGGACACTTAATTCAAGGAGCTGAATTTGCTTACATACGAAGCTTGAGCTGAATGCCTTTGGGCTGAGGCTGACAGCAGAGTTGTATGCTCCTTTGGGCATTTATTAGCAAACCTGATAGAACTTTGTAATGTGATAAACAGCAGTCCTGAGCATTTCTCATTGCCATTACAACCTATTGACTTCCTGAATAAATCCTTTAATCGTGAATTTTGTCTGCATTCTCTGTAGCTATTACAATGGCTATTAGAAGCCAGAGAACTAAAACAACATTAACACAACACACTTGGTTACATATGAAAGGGCTTGAAAACGTTTGTGGAAGAAGCATGTTACCATATATACTCGAGTATAAGCCTACCTGAATATCAGCGGAGGCACCTAATTTTACCAAAAAACCTGCATTAAAAATGTGCTGAAAAACTCGGCTTATACACGAGTATATGTGGTATCTTTTAATTACATTTTTTTATGAACTATTGGAAGTCCCCAAGCATATCATTTCCAGGGTCCCTGGTAGCATAGTGGTTACCCATTGTGCCGCTAACTGTCGGGGTTGGCAGTCCAAAATCACCAGCTGCTCCTGGGGAGAAAAGACAGGGCTTTCTGACCCTGTGTAGCAGTCTCAAAAGTTCACAGAGGCAGTGCTACCCTGTCCTATCAAATCTCTCTGGATCAGCACCAACCAGATGTCAGTGAATTGGCAGTAAGCACATGTAATTGAGGACTAAGGTCCACCTGACCCAAGCCGTAGTGTTTTCTTTTTTCTTTTTGAGCTCCACATTTTTCTCTACCCACAACATTGCCAGGTGAGGATTCTTGACTTCCCTTAAAACACTTTATCGGGAAAGTTAAGGTGCTTCACCACAATGTTTCCACAAGGAGTTGCTTTTACCTAAGTTCAGTGGTGCCTCCAGCGGTTTCACATATCTCAGCTCCAAATTTACCTCCAGGAGATTCATGAATATAAAGGAAGAGAGAATCCTTCTGGTGCTTAGCCTGCCTCTACTCAATGGGCCTCAAACAGTTTCACTTCTCTCAGCTCAACCCTTACCTCCTGGACTTTCTTGGATCTGAAGGAAAACAGTGAATCCTTCATTTTCTTGGCTGTCCTTCTGCGTTGCGTCACCGAGAGTTATGTTTGTCGTTTCAAGAGTGTCCCCAGCACTTCCTTTTTCTGTGGTCAACAAGCATTACCACTCTCCATATTCATGAGAATATGGGAAACCTTGAACCCTGCAGGTTCCTGTATGTTCTGCATTAACCAATGGAGCTTCATGTGTCTTCTTGTGCTTCACAACAAGGTTTCCTCGCTGAGGTAGTTAGTTTATTGTGCCAACCTGGCCGATAAACACTTGTGGGGTTAATTGAAGGGCAGAGGGCCAAATGGCTCGGTGAGCCTCGCCTTTCTAGTTCTCGGGTCTCTTGCTCTCTGATGGTTGGACCAGGGTACAGCTGCCTTAGCCAGTTCCCTGCTTCAGCTGGCAAGGCTCACTTCCTACAAGACATCCCTGAAGAAAAACCACATGTAGGCACAGGGTTTTCAATTGCCTTATATGCACATGAAAGCTGAACAATGAATAAGGAAGATGAAAGAGGAATTGATGCATTTGAATTATGATGTTGGTGAATAATACTGAAAGTATTGTGGACTACCAGAAGAACAAACTTATCTGTCTTGGAGAAGGCAAGGATGGAAAGGCCTGGTCTCTTATACTTTGGACATGTTATCTGGAAAGAGCCCATCTGAGGCGGCCACAGAGCTTGGAACAGAATGAATCTGCCAACAGGAAGACCCTTTCTTCCTTGCCAGCCAGTGAGCTTTTTCGGTGGGAGCAATGGACTTGAGTGCAACTCCTGGGTGTCTTGGTGACGACTTCCCTGCAAACTCAGGCCTTAGTCATGTGGCTATATATATGTAAAGACACAACAAGTCTTTAAAATATCTTCTGTGACTTTTTATTCTTTCAAGACAGGAATATACACAGGGATGTCCTATTCTAGGAAGGAGTATCCTTGTCTGCCTCTGGTGGGTAGGGAAAGGGAGCAGTTAAATCATCTAGTTAGAAAACTTTTGTCTGTCTCCCGAATTACATTAAAGTGGTCCCAACATTGTCTTGCAGAAAACGGCATGTTCCTGGATCCCAGCTTTATAATTAAAGAAGGCTTAGGTAACTTAAAGCCAGCTCATCCCAGATAGGACTTTGGGGAAGCATTGTCTAGTGAGAGACACCTCGGTAACTTTAAATCATCTAGTAGCCACATTTTTAAAAAGTAAAAGAAATAGATGAAATGAACTTGAGTATACATTTTATTTAACTCAATATACCAAAAGACCAGGTTGTTATGTGAAAATCAGTATTTTGCCAAGAATCCTGACCCAGCCTAGTGGATGGAGAACCATAGCCATCACAGTGAGGATCATTCTCATCTTGTACCTTGGCATTCATCAATGCCACATGTATACGTTTAATGTACAAAATAGTCAAATAGATTTTTTTCTTTATTTTTTAATAAATGCAAACTATGGAGATGATTGGAAATATTATTTCAATATTCTAGGAATTAAAAATATATTACTGGGATATTTTATATTCTTTTTTACATACGTAGCTTTAGAAATCTTCAGCACATCTTAATTCACATGTCACCTTCTCCACAGGCACATGGTACTAGTGACTACTGTAGTAGAGGGTGCTATAGGTCCTTACTCACCTGTCAGCTGGTCATACTGTGATGGTGTGCATGTGGTTGTGACGCTGGAAGTATCCCACTAATATTTCAAATACTAGCAAGGTCTCCCAGGATAAACAGGTTTCAGGAGAGCATCCAGGCTAAGGATATAGTAAGAAGGAACAGGCTGGTCACCTCTAAGGAATTAGCCACTAATAACATAATGAATAGCTATAGAACAGTGTGTGATATAGTGTCACAAGATGAGCTCCCCAGGTGGAAGGCACTCAAAATACAACTGGGGAGGAGCTGCTGCCTCAACGTCAAGTCTACATTGTTTACTTGGATGAAGCCAAGATTTCAGGGCCTTTATTTCCTGATAGGGCATGATTCAAAATGAAAAGGAACACCCACAAACATCTACTAGTAATAAGTAATGAACAGCATGGTTCTAATAGCATTGGAATTAAATAGGATTCATAATAATTGACATCCTAGGCATCAGTGAGCTAAAGTGGACTGGAATTAGCTGTTTTGAATCAGATAACCATATGGTTTACTATGTTGGTAGTGACAAGTAGGGAAATGGTTCTGCATTCATCATCAAAAAGAGCATTTCAAGATCTGTCTTGAAGTACAATGCTATCTGAGATGGGATAACATCCATATGCCCCCATGGAAGACCAGTTAATACAAGTATCATTAAAATTTATGTGCCAGCCTCTAAAATATCATTCAAATTTATGAAACTTCTAAAGGATACTAACAACTTTTTTTTTCCTGAAACTGATCAGACATGCAATCAAGATTCACTGATCTTTATTGGTGATTTTAATCTGAAAGTTGGAGACAAAGAGGAAGGATCAGTAGTTGGAAAGTATGACTTTGTTTCTAGAAATGAAGCTGGAGATCACATGATTATGTGATTTTGTAAGTCCCACAACTTTTTTATTGCAAATATCTATTTCAACAACACAAATGGTGACTGGATGAAATACACAGGAATCAAATTGACTATATCTGTGTAAAAATTCAATATCCTCAGCCAAAACAAGACGAAGGTCAACTGTGGAAGAGTTCATCAATTGCTCACAGGCAATTTCAGCTTGAAACTTTAGAAAATTAAAGCAAGTCCATGCAAACCAGAATCTGACTTGGCTCATATCCCACCTGGATTTAAAGATCATCTGAATGAACAGATTCCATGGATTGAACACTAATCATAGAAGATCAGATTAGTTTTGGGACGGCATTATGAACATCATATATGAAGAAAGGAAGAGGTTATTAAAAAGACAAGAAAGAAATAAAAGACCAAAGTGGATATCAGAGGAGATTCTGAAGGTTCTTTTAAACATAACATAGCTAAAATAAATGGAAGTACAGTTATGGTCAAGGAAAAGAACTGAACAGAAATATTCAAAAGGCGGCTTGAGAAGACAGGATAAAGCATCATAATGAAAGGTGCAAAGGCCAGAAGTTAGAAAACCAGAAGGGAAGAACCCACTTAGAGTATGCCATGCTGAGAGAACCAAAGACAAAAATTGAAGCATCAAGTTGAAATATGGAAGGATTCTAGAGGTGGAATATTGTACGATACAGAAAGCATCAGAACAAGATAGAAGAACAAAAACTGACCTACAGATTCTGAGAGATCTATATTTCTCCTGGCGAACTAGCATGCAGGGAACTATTTGTCCAACAAGTACTAATGATCTATAAAATTTGAATTGTGACATTTAAATATTGCTAATACGCGTTAGAGGGCAGGGAGGGACATGCAGATTATGTCTTACCCTCAACTCTTGTCTATTTTCCATTTCCCGTATTGATAACATAACGGAGAAAAGTTTTATAAGCAGAACTGTATTTTACTCAAAGTTAGTATTATTATTGCAACTGCTGGCTATTCTAGGCAGTCCTACTTGAAGAGAGAAAGGTACTCAAATAATGAAAAGTCTTTGCATGACAAGGGTAATGGGCTCACTCTAGGAGTTTAACTGTAAGGAGATTTGAGACTCCAGCAAAGGACAGACAGATCTTGATTAGAGCCAGCTTTTCTCCAGTTGGCACTGTCAAGGTAATTTATGGTTAAGGTTTAGTATGTTTTTCACTAGCGCAATTTATTTCCAGGTCCTGTCAAGGGTTTCCATATTGCCTGTTAATGATTACTGGCCCTGGCTGGGGATGTCTTTCCAACAGACAGCCCACAAGACTCAGAATTTGGGCATAAGCAGATATTTGTGTTTGGTGGCTTTCAATTGTGAGTGGAGCTTGTGTTTGGTGGAAGGCATCTGAGACTTATTTCTGTAACTCTTTAAGGCCTATGGAGTTCTTTTTACTTCCTTCTAAAGTCAAATTCAGACTGCTGAATAAATTCAAGTACAAAAGACTAAGATTTCCAAGCAGGACAAATCAACAGGGAATGTATTAGTCTGGGGACTTTAGAGAAACAAATCCACAGAAACTCATGTATAAGAGAGAGTTTTATATAAAGGTTAAGTGCACATCAAGAAAACATCCCCACCCAGTGCTGCCCAAGCCCACAAGTCCAACATTAACCCATATGTCCAACACCAATCCACAAAATCCTCCTCCATCTCACAAAACACTCACTATGATGCCGACTGCAGGAGAAAAGCTGAATCGGTGAATGTGTAAGCATCTCAGCGCTGGCAGGGGTCTCCACACGGGTGCTCCAGCACCCAGGGCTGCATCGGTGTAGGTCCATGTGGCTTTTCTTGGGAATGTCTTGCAGGAAGTGAGCCTTGCAAGCTGAAGCAGGGAACTGACTAAGGAAGCTGCACCCTGGTCTGACCATCAGAAAGCAAGAGACCTGAGAACACAAAAGGTGAGGCTCACCGAGCCATTTATCCCTCCGCCCTTCAATTAACTCCACATGTGTTTATCGGCCAGGTTGGCACAATAAACTACCTCAGGGAGTTTCAGGATGCATGAAGGAATCGTGCAGAGACCTAGTAGCACTGTCGATAAGCATTCAAACCCATCAGCTGCGTTATGGGGGAAAAATGAAGCTTTCTACTTCATAAAGATGTACAGCTTTGGAAACCGTATACAGGGTAACAGGGAGTCATGATCAACTCGATGTCGGGGAGTTTTTTTGGATAAGCATCTTAATGGACTTTAAGCTAGATAGTGAATAAGACAGGCCAACGACTAATTGATGCATTTGAATTATGTTGAAAATCATTGAATATGTCATGGACTGCAGAAAGAACCTTGGAAGAAGTACAAGAAGAATGTTTCTTATAAGGGAAAAGGGCACGACTTTGTCTCAGGTACTAGGAGGGATCAGTCTTTGGAAAAGGACATCATTCTTGGTAGAGAGTCAATGAAAAAGAGAGAAAGAAAGAAATACCCTTAACAAGATGGATGATACAATGGCTGCAAAAATGAGCTCAAATCTTGTAACAATTGTGAGGATAGTGCAGGCCCAGGCAGCATTTTTTTCTGTTGTACACAGGGTGCTATAATGGGTAACCCACTCAATGGTACCTAACGACAGCACAGCAATTTAAGGATGAAATCTGTTTTGACATTTGCTTTTCCATTTTGTTGAGTGAATGAATGATGTAGCTAATAGACGTTTCAACTCTCTAGTCCAGGACAAATTTCTGTTCATACTCTGTTTTTGTTACAAAGGCAAATTATTGATTGTGTAAGTGAACCAGATGACCTTTAAAGTCCATGACAGAGACTCTATGATTCTGTAATTTAACAACAACAACACGTTTGCTAATGCTTATCAAATATCATCAGGTCTGAAAACTGCAACCTTTGATTGAGCTTGGAGGTAGCTACTAAAGATACTTATTAATTTTCCTTGGCCTTTTCTAGCATAGCAGTTGAGTCTGAACTAGTAGGTAACTGGCAATATTAGACTCTACCAAAGGAAACTTATCTTTTATAGTTTTAGTTGAAAGAGACAAGCTGACGAAGGAGACACATGATAGCCCTGGCTGGCATTGAGTCTGTTGGGTCTGGGCAATCACTTCACCTCTTTGGATGCTATTTTCCTTAACTGGACTAGATCTGGACAATGTGTTGGGCTCTGGCTTTTTTAAATATAAAAGAATGTAGACAAACTGCCCAGGGCCACAGCTTTGCCCAAGGGATGTGACAAATACCCCGAGGCACCCAAACTCCCCCGATAGTCTGTGAGTTGCTTTTGTTCTCTCGAGGTTCTCCAGGCTCAGTGTCAATGTACAGGATGATTCATATTTGCAGCATGAAGGTCATCAAATTCCAGGAAGTCCAGGACATTCTGGGAAGCTCAGGAGAGGAACCATCAGTTTGAAAAGTGAGCAGCTGACTGACTCAGGAGCACACACTCCCAAAGGCAGGCAGGGGTGTAATGTTCCTCTAATCAGTCTCTCCTATACAATGCACACTAATGTAAGGGTAATTGCCTGAAAACAAAAAGTCAGTTCTAGTCACGCCCCCCCCCCCCCTTCACAAGCCCTTAATGGCTCCTTAACACCTGCAGAATGAAGTGTAAACACTGTAGTGAGGGATTTCAGCCTGTCACTATCTGACTCAAACCCTCCATTCCAATCTTATATCGTGTTACATCCCTTCCTGCACCTGGGTGATGCCCCAGCCGAGTAGACAGTCATTATTCTTTATGAATGTTTTCCCTGCATCTCTGATTTTTATCGCAATAATCTTCTTTGCCTTTCTAATCTACTGATATCATCTCATTTTTGGATGGCACACTCAACTCCCTTGTTGTCTAGTGTCCACCAGGCACCCCTATGCCTTAAAACATACTGCTTACAGCTCATTATTGCTTTAATTATGCTTCCGTTGGAGTTTATTGTCTGTTACAAACTCCTTTGCAATCTTGTTTCATAAGATCTTTGATAACATGGATGATGTCTTACTAATTGTTGTTTTCTCTGTAGCTCATATGATATGGTCTTGACCATTACAGGTGGACAAAGGATGTTTGTTGTATAAATGAATGAGGTGCTGACTTGTGCCTCTTATTTCAACCTGACATTGGTGGAATAATACCCGTGATCAATGCTTCTTTGCTCAAATAAAGGGAGACTAATTTGAAGAGGTCCTTGTGAGAGAAATAACACTGGAGTCAGATTCAGTCGACTTATATTGAGCATTGGCTGGAGAGGCAATGTAGCTCGGATGATTGGGACAGACACAATAGGTGGTCCCCCAATATTCTTGGAAAGAGAATGACCATGTTTTAGCTCCTGACCTCCAGCTGAAAACTACATTTTTTTTGTTAGCCTTAATACCAGAGAGTTAAGCTCTGGCCAAATAAATGTGAGTTTAAGATGCCCGAGTGCCTTTAACACAACAAAGAATGCATGTCCTCCACCTCTTCTTTCTTCTCTTTTCAAATGAAGGGAGATAGAAGAGGAGGATACAAGCACCTTACTAATGTTTGATGAAGTAACCTGCTCCCCCTGCAATTTCCCCTATCTCACTCACTGTATTGGCAGCTTTATTCTGAAAGAATTCTGAAAGCTTCTATGGCTTTTCCAGCCATATTTGCCATCCTTCTGCGTTTAAAATCAGCCATCTCAGAGGCAGGAGCAGGGGATCTCTTTACCATCAAGAAAGAAAACCTAGGAGTGATGCCGGAGACAGGAGTGGTTTCTCAGCCCATGGAGAAAATAGAGCCGAATGCCTTTGGGAAGGAAACCCCCTTGCAGAGAGTGAGTTCCTTCGGCGCTGCTTGCGGGGATTGACAGCTGAATCCCTTCAGACTGCTGCTTAGATGGAGTGGTGTGTACTTTGGGTTTATGTTAGTGTCACAAATGGAGCTTTCTGATATTGCTGGAGGCTTGAGAGGCCAAAAATGGGTAAGAATGGACATTTCTGACCAGAAACATTCTATCTGTTTTGCTGCCCCATATACTTTACCAAGCATGATGTCCTTCTCCAGAACTGGTCTCTCCAGATAGCATGTCCAAAGTACATGAGATCAAGTCCTGCCACCCTTGTTTCTAAGGAGCATATTGGCTGTATTTCTTCTAAGACAGATTTGTTTATTCTTCTGAGAGTCCATGGTATGTTCATACTCTTCTATAGCACAGTAATTCAAATGCATGGATTCTTCTTCAGTCTTCCTTATTCAATGTCCAACTTTCACATGCATGTGATGCAATGAATGCCATTGCATGGGCCAGGCACACCTCAGTTATCAAAGTTACATCCTGGTTCTTCAGCACTTTAAAGAGGTCTGCCGTAGCAGATTTACCCATTTTGATACCTAGTTTGATTTCTTGACTTCTGTATCCATCAGCATTGACTCTGGATCCAAAAGATGAAATCCGTGATAACTTCATTCCCGGTTAATCATGATGTTGTGTATCGAAATAGTTGTGAGGAGCTTGTTTGTTTACTGGTGAGTTGCAATCCATCCTGAAGGCTGTGGTCTTTAATCTTCATCAGCAAGTGTTTGAAGTCCTTTTTTTTCAGCAATCAAGGTTGTAACGTCTGCATATTGCAGGTTGTTAATATAGGTGAGGTTCTCAAAGTATTTGCTCAGCATATATATTGAATAAATATATCGAATAAATCTGGTGAAGTGATGCAACTCTCATGTACCCCGTTGCTGACTTGCACTGTTCTATTCAAAAGGCTGCCCCTTGGCTCATGTAAGGACCATGAACACAACGAAGTGCTCCAGGATGCTCTTCTCAATGGTACCCATATGACCCACCTAGCCGAATGCCTTAGCATAGTTGATGAAACGTAAGCAAAGACCTTTCTTGTAGTCTTTGCTTTCAGCCAGAATCTATCTAATGACAATAATGATATCACTTGTTACACATTCTTTTCTGAATATGGCTTGTATTTCTGGCTGCTCTCTATAGGTGTGCTGCTACAACTGTTGTTGAATGATCTTTAGCAAAATTTACTTGTATATGATGTCACTGATATTATTTGATACAGATATTGGTCTTTTCCAGTTGATAGCTGGTTTCCAAATGTCTTGACATAGGTGAATAAGTGTTCCCAGTGCTACATCCACTTGTTGAAACATTTCATAATTCCTGGAATTTGTGTATATGTGTGTGTATGTCAAATCCCTTCCTTCAATGCCACTTGGATTTCTTCCTTCAGTACAATTGGTTCTTGATCATATATTACCTCTTGAAATGGTGGAATATTGAGCCGTACTTTTTGGTTTTAAACCCCAAACGAAACTCTCTGCCACTGAGTCAATTCCAACTCATAGTAATTCCATAGGACAGAGCAGAATGGTCCCTGTGTGCTTCTGAGAGGGTAAATCTTTACACCAGTAGAAAGCCTTACTTATGCCTCTAGAGTGGCAGGCAGCTTTGAATCGCTGATCTGTGGGTAGCAACCCAACTTGGAACTACTATGCCACCAGCATTCTTACTTTTTTGGTCCAGGAACTCTCTGTATTCCTTCCATTTTTGGATGCTTCTTGCTTCATTCAGTATTTTACCCATAGTAGAATCTTTTAATATTGAAATTTGAGGCTTGGATTTCTCTTTCTTTTTTCCTTAGTGTTAGGGTTGTTAGGGTTAGTGTTAGGGTTGTTAGGGTTAGGGTTAGGGTTAGGATTGTTAGGGTTAGGGTTAGGATTGTTAGGGTTAGGGTTAGGGTTGTTAGGGTTAGGGTTGTTAGGGCTAGTGTTAGGGTTGTTAGGGTTAGGCTTAGGGTTAGGGTTGTTAGGGTTAGGCTTAGGGTTAATGTTGTTAGGGTTAGGGTTGTTAGGGCTAGTGTTAGGGTTGTTAGGGTTAGGCTTAGGGTTAGGGTTAGGATTGGTAGGGTTAGGGTTAGGATTTTTCTTTATCAGTTCTATATCAATTTTTTCAGCTTTAAATACTGAGCATGTTTTTTCTTTTTTGTTTTATAATATTAAGTATTTTTAAAAAAATCATTTTTGGGGAGTTGTAACAAATATTATAACAACCCATAATTCAATTAGATCAAGCATAATTGTACAATAACTGCCACCATCATTTTCAAAGCATTTTCTTTCTTCTTGAACTCTTGGATATCAGTTCCCCTTTATCCCCTACCCCCCCCCACCCTACACCCCAAGAACCATTATTTTTATATTAGAAATAGTTATTATTATTGTTATTTTGCCATATCTTACACTGTACACTATATCCGTTCCCCTACAATTCTGTTATTCATTCACCTGGAGTGGGGTTATAAAGTTATCTTTGCTGTTGGCTCCCCCTTTCCCCTCTTCCCACCTGCTCTTCCCTTACCCCCAGGGAATCGTTGCTCCCATTACTATTTCTGATGGATTTCTCTGCCTTGGATTTCATGCATTGAGGGATCTTCATTATACAAATGCATTGTATAATTAACACAGGTCTAACAAGCTTAATGAGGCATAACTGGGACCATAATAATAAGGGGAGGAAATATTAAAGAACTAGAGGATAGTTATGTGAAACACATAACTGATGAAACATTAACATCTCAAACTGCTTTTAAAATCTTTAATTCCACTCTTTCCATCAGTTTTTCACTTTGCTTTAGCAGTTCTATAATCAAAGTAAGTGTCATATCTGCTGAAATCCACTTTGGTCTTTTCTGTCTTTCCTATCTCGTTAGTGACCTTTTTCTTTCTTAATGTATGATGTTCTTCCACAGCTTATCAGGTCTTCTGCGATTAGTGTTCAATGCGTCAACTTTGTTCTTGAGATGTTCTCAAAGTTCAACTGGGTTATATTCAAGGTCATATTTTGGTTCCTGGGGACTTGTTTTAATTTTCTTCAACTTTAACCTGGATACATATATGAACAATTGAGGACCTGTTCCACAGTCAGCCCCTAGTTTTGGTTGCTGATATTGAACTTCTCCATCATCTTTCTACCACAAATATTGTCAATATGAGTCCTGTGTATTCCATCTGGACAAGGCCTGTGAAAAAAGGTCTTTGCAGTGAAGAAGAAGTTGGTCTTCCAAAATTCCATTATGCAATCTCCAAGTTTGTTTCTATCGCCAATGCCATATTTTCCAACTACTGATTCTTTTGCTTTATCTCCAATTTGTGCATTACAATTTTCAATAATTAGCAATGTGTCTTGATTGCTTGATCAATTTTAAATTGAAGGAGAAGTTGATAAATTCTTCGTCTTCTTCATCATTAGCTGTAGTGGTTGCTGTGTGAATTTGATTCATGGTTGCAGTGACTGGATTTCCTTGTATGTGTAAAGATATCATCCTATCACAGCACTGTATTTCACGATGGATCTTGAAATGTTCTTTTTTTTATTTTTATTTATTTATTTTTCCTCTTTTTTAACATTTTATTAGGGGCTCATACAACTGTTATCCCAATCCATACACACATCAATTGTGTAAAGTGCATTTGTACATGGTTTCTCAAAACATTTTCTCTCCATTTAAACCCCCGACATTAGGTCCTCATTTTTCCCCTCCCTACCCGCTCCCCCCTCCCGCATGAGCCCTTGATAGTTTATAAATGGGTATTTTGTCATATCTTGCCCTGTCCGACGTCTCCCTTCATCCACTTTTCGGTTGTCTGTCCCCCAGGGAGGAGGTCACACACAGTTCCATGTAATCGGTTCCCTCTTTCCTACCCATTCTCCCTTTACCCTCCCTGTTTTGCCACTCACACCACTGGTCCAATAGGACTCATCCGTCCTGGATTCCCTGTATTTTCAGTTCCTATCTGTACCAGTGTACCTTCTCTGTTCTAGCCAGTCTTGCAAGATAGAATTCGAGTCATGGTAGTGGGAGCGGGGAGGAAACCTTTAGGAACTAGAGGAAAGTTGTATTTCTCATCATTGTGAAATGTTCTTTTTGATGAGAAATATGTTGTCATTCCCCTTACTTAATTGAGAACTTTGAGTGAGGCCAGCTTTATGGCTTCATGGGAAGACTTGATTTTACTGTCAGATATAAGCTCCAATATCTCTAAGCTGAAACTCTTTATGCTTCAAGATAGATATAGAAACAGTTGCAGATGTAGATATAGATAAATGATTTATTATATATAAATTTATAAAGTGATGATCGAAATTCATAGGTTCTTTGTAACATTTAGATAATGTAGTATTTGTGTAAACAGCCATTATTGGTCCTGCAATATGTTGGGCGACCAAAAAAAGGTTTCTTTTCTTTTTCACATCCTTAAGGTATCCAGGCACAAGCATCACTGGTCTTTTGTATGATACTGTTTATCTTGCCAGCAGTTCAATCTCGACAGCTACTCAAAAGAAAAGGATGTGGCAGTCTGCCGATATAAAGATTTTCCAGCCTGAACGCTTTATAGGGACAGTTTTATTCTGCATTTGGGGTGTCCATGAGTTGGAATCAATTTGATGGCAATGAAGTTTTGGTTCATGTTATTGTGTTTGTTTAAATCATTTTATTGGAATATACTTTATTTATCATACAATTTCATTATTCAGTCATATTAAGAAAAGCTGTAAAATCAAAACCACAATCAATTTCACAACATTTGCTCCTCATATTCATTGATGTCAGCTCCATATTTCCCCCGGAACTTCCCCTCCCATTACCTTAGGTTATTATTAATCTAGTTACTATTTCTATAGATTTACCTATTCTGGATTTCATGTACTGAAAATAATATAAAACACAAACAGGAATCAAAAATCAAAAAAACCAACAGATACCGTATATACTCGAGTATAAGCTGACCTGAATATCAGCTGAGGCACTTACTTTTACCACAAAAACGAATTTAAAAATGTGCTGAAAAACTTGGCGTATACACGAGTATATGTGGTATTTTACGGATTTTTATTAAAATAATTTTGTTGGGGGTTATTAAAACTCTTAAAACAATCCATATATCAATTGTATCAAGCATATTTGTACATATGTTGTCATCATTGTTTTCTGGGCAGTTACTTTCTATTGAGCCCTTGGTATCAGCTCCTCTTTAGATGCATTAGTTTTTAACAGATGCATGTCTCCTTGTGGACAAATCCAGCAATAATAATAATTTTAAAAACGAGTTTGGAATAGTGTTTTTCCATAACTACAGGCTAAATTTTGGAAAATCCTTCCAGTTAAATTCTTTCTTTGGAAAATTCCCATTCCCTCATCAGCAGCTACCAGGTGATATTTAACCCAGGACCAGACACGTTCCAATTTGCTATCTTCAATGTTAATAAATGATTTCATTCATTTCCTGTTTTCCTCTGCTCACCATCCTGCCAGCAGTAGTCACAGGCTGACCTTAAAATAACTGGACTGGTAAATAACAGATTCAAATTATGAAGATACCTGTAACGGTGTCACATAGTCCACCCAGTGGGAAATGGGCCTACATGCCTCCTAACACACAACTGCAGAAGGAGCAAATCCATCTTCTGAGAGCTTGGAAAGAGGGTTATCAAAAAGATGGGACGATGTGCTCAAGGTTGTTCATGATAAGAGCCTCTGTCTTTAAAAAGAAGAAGAGGAAGGTTCTGTCTTACTCATGATGTGTGCTGTAGAGTCCCTGGCAAATGCCTAGCATCAGTTGTTCACTGCTCTTGAGTCACCTGGGACTCACAGTGACCCCACGTACAACAGGATGCTGCTACCTGGCCCTGCACCACCTCCACGACACTGTTACAATTGAGCCCATGTTGTGTGGACTTGCCCTCGCTTTCACTCACCCTCTACATCATGTCTTTTTTTAGTGACTGGTCTTGCCTGATAAATGTCCAAAAGAAGTGAAACAAAGCCTCACCATCCCGACTTCCAAGGAGCCTTCTGGTTTCTTCTTCTATGACTGATCTGTTCATTTTTCGGATAATCTATGATAATGTATTCAATTTTCGTCATCAACACCACAGTTCCAATGCCTCAATTCTCCTTCTCTCTCATTTTTTTTTACTCTCCAGCTTTTCATTCTTCTGACGCCATAGAAAAGGCCATGGCTTGGGTTAGGTGCACCTTAATCAGCAAACTGACATTAATAAATAGAGTGTCTGGGTTGAGTGGATGCCATGTTTACAGTATATTTTATCATTTGGGATTTCCTTACTCCCATTATTAAACATTAACAAAACTATCTTCATACCTCGTGGAGAGGCATATGAACACACCTAGTGAAGCCTCGCAGAGACCTCAGTAAATGTCTGTTGAATGAACAAAGGTCCGGAAAGCTGCAAATGATATGAGGCTAACCTTTGAATGCTTTCAGAGGAAGAGAGCATGTTCATGAATAAGCTGGAGCACATGCCACTTATGTGGGGATGCTTTTAAAGTGCTCTCCTACCGGGTGAGACACTAGATCACACAGTATGCTTTTCCATTCATGTTTTTGAGATGTTGAAATTTAATTAAGGAAACTCTAAGTAACAATCAAATTGAGTTTCCCAACAGTGATTTTGATGATTTTAGTTGATTTTTTTCATTCTTATTGCTTTCAGATACTCATAAATCATTTTCCATTTTTTCCACGTGTGTGAAATATGATCCTTCTTAGTATTATTGAGTTCTTTTGGAATTCAGAGTTTCTACTTCCTCCACATCTGCTAGGAAACCAAACATTGATTAATGTGACCTGAAAGCCTCACTGGTTAAGTGGGGCCAGTGACCAGTTCCTACTCCTAAATTTTTAGGATGCACTACATTTCCCCCCCAATCTCTCACTTAAAAGTGCTTCCCCGCTTATTATTACTTGGTTTATGAAAAGATTAAAGGAAATTATAATACCCGCAGTAAAGTTATCAACCACACCTGAGACTTAAATTTCAATCCTTTTGATGAACATTAACCAAGCCTGTTTCATTAAATTTGAGATAGAAATGTTTCTAACCTTGCCATTTGTGTCATAAAAGCAAAAATCACAGTGGATGTAAAAATATACACAACCTAATCATCTCCAGAAGGTATTTCCTATTTCTTTGAAAGACTCCTAAATATGACAGAATAATTATCAATAAAACAAGGCCCTCTCTCAATAATCTATGAGATGAAACTTCAGGAGAATAAAACAATCGTTGAAACCTCAGAGGTGTGAACTTCTGACTTATATTGATGAAAGGGCGATTGCTAACATCTTGGGGGAGCGATTCTTAGGTGGTGGTACTACTTTTTCCTAAGCAGACTAGGTTGTACTTACTTAAAAGTGCGACAAAGCTGCAGGCTTGCCATTTACCTAGAATACATGCGGGCTGAGCCCCTCTGCAGTTACACAGCATGGCTACCTGAATGTATGCATGCAGATGGGGAGAGTATTTCTCAAAGTCATCTTCTCCACAGACAGCAGATTTGATGGACAAATACTACCTTGTTCAAAATCTCAGAATTATCTTTGAAAGTTGTCACATTGCTATGAAATGTCCTAAAGGCAAACTACAAAGAATACTTTGATGGTGAATTTGAATTTGCAAATATTATTTTAAGTCATCAGGAGCCAATTCTTATATAAAGAGTCGGGCAACTTAGGAAATTGGGGTTTCTATTAAAAAAGTAAAGGGGAAAAAAGAATTCTGAAGGTTTTTAATTAACTGTTGAGAGTGGTTCAAATGACTCTGAACTCTTTTCCCAAGGAAATAAAAGGGAAAGAGGCAGAAAAACCAAGCTTCAAGAAAAGAAATGTGATTTCCCAAAGGAATCATTTTCAAGGAAACATCTTAATAGGAATATTATATATTTTTCCAAGTTGTATTTCGCTAACATCAGGTCCAAAATCTATCTGAGAGCTGACAATGGTGCAAAAAGTCTCCTTCGGGATAACCTAGGAAGAACATACTGTAGGAAGACTGCTTCTAGGAATGTACAAATTTAAAGATTGAGAGATTGCGCTGAAGATTTCAAATAACATCCTTGATGAATTATTTTAGGAAAACCTCCATCTGGAGGCAAATTACTTAATCTCTCTGCACCATCCCCATTATGAGTTTATTAGCATTAGCAGTTCATAAGGCAAAGAAGAAGAAACCTGATTAATACACCAAAGAGTCGAGAGTTTGAAGACTAAGAGGAGGCCAGGGAT
>NW_022103958.1:24447160-24455991 GCF_000313985.2 Echinops telfairi
GGGAGGGGGGAAGGGAGGGGCAGGAGAGGAAAGAAGATGGAGGGTTTAATAGGTGAGTGTTGATTTCATTTGTTGAGATGTATGTTGAGATATTAATATGTAATACTCAGCAAATGAAATATATGTTTCTTTTTTTAAAAGAAAATTCCTCTAGATTCCTTATCCCTCAAACCTAAATAGTGGTTTGAGAGGCTTCAAAGAAAAAGAAGGAAAAGTAAAACTGAAATGGACTTGGAGTCATAGGCGACAAACAAGTACATCTCAAACAAACAATAAATAAAAATAGACAAGTGAGAGTGCACAGACAACCACTTCATAGATATATGATATTGTAAATCATAAAAACGAATGTATTTCCTCAAATAAAGTCACTTTACTTCCTTACAAATCAGATTCTTCACATATAAAGTAATGGAGGTGGAAAAAAAATCTCTAAGCACTTACCTCAGCCATAGATTGAAAAACAAAACAAAAATATTAGGTCTTTATATTCACTATCACTAATCTACAGAAGGGATGGTGAGAAAGAGTGGTTAGAAGTTAACATGATTCCTAGAAAGTTGCATTTTCACACTTTATCTGCTGGTTATCAGTCAAAGATTCTGCAAAAGATTTCCAATTGCAGACGGAATTATTAACGCACCAACAGGGCTCCTTTTGGTTTGATAATGAACACAAATGCTAAGTAGGTTGAAAATGGACTCCCCCGAAAACCAGGAAAGCCACACTCTCTTAAAATGGAAAAGCCACAACCTCAGCTAATAAAATAATTCTTTGCCAAAAGCACTATTACTTCCACCAACTGGGAACCTCTCTATTGCCTGGTTCTGGAATAGAATATATTCAAGTCCGTCTGGGCCTGGGTAGAGGGCCTGGGGATATGGTAAGTGGGGTACATGTGTCTGTCTTGTGTTCATCTGCTATTGTGGTACTCTCAGGATCATGGAAGGCAGTGCTGAGTGACCCCTTTTATGTCTAGACAGATGCTCACAATGAAATAGATGTCTGGCTCTTGAAGCTAACTTCTTCGTCTGGAGGTATTTTGGTTTACAAAGGTCCAAGTAAGAATGGATGACATTGTCTTGGGGGCAGCCACAGAGAAAAATGAGTAGGGGATGGAGAGAGTGGAAGGGGATCTCCTGCTGAAAGTTAGTGTTGCCATCTAAGTCAGAATACTGATGATAATAAGAATCCTGTGTGTTAAATCACATCAGCCTATTCTCCGAGTCCAACTTTCTCAGACATCCAAATAGCCTGCCTTGATCTCAATGCCTCAAAGTAGTTGTGAATTTTTTAATAGCTTACTTTCCTTTGGTGTGTTTAGGCCCTCAATTTTAGCAGAAGCTAGAGCAAGACTCTGGAAATTGAAATTAAGCAGCTTCCCTGACCATTTTATGAATTTCTTTACAAGAAAAGCCAGTTGGACAAAGATTGTGCGTTTCCCATATTCCACCCCTCCCAGTTTTCCATACTGTGGAATGACATTTTAAAGAATTTTCTCATAAAAATGCCACTTCTGTCTGTTAATGAAAAGGCATTGCCCATTGCTGAGTAAGATGTAATGACCTGGCTTTACCTAGATATCAGGGTGTGATATATGAGAACAAGGAAAAATAGCGTGGACAGAAATGGACAAACTTTGTTTTTTTAAAAATCCAACAACCAAAGAACCCTCCCCCTTCTTTTCCTTTTTAAGCCTGCCCCGTCATCTGTCTGCCAGGTGGAAGTTATTTGGGTAATCTAGCACAGATGTACCTTGTTGTACCCAACAAATGAATTCCTGAAAAGCTGCATTTGATAGAATTTTTATAAATTGAATCACATTTTCCTGCAGACTTGCATTATAGTACCAGAAGCCATTATCCACATTTGACTGATCTTCAATTGGCAGAGCCCTCTAACACTGGAGCTTCAAGATTCTCAGCCAAATCGCCATGTCGAACAGTTAATGACCTGGAAATAATAAGCACTTATGTGAGCTAGGGGAGTACTAACTATACTTAAAGGAAATTTGATTGTATTCCTCTGAAAATGAATCTTTATTGCATAACACAAATTTTCACTTATGAAATCTTGGGCTATCACAATTGGCAGAGATTATGTAGTCCATACTTCCCTTTTAGTTGACGAGGAAACTTAGGTTCTGAGTATTTATTTGTTTCTGGGAGCATGTAAAAGAAGATGTGAAAGAAAGAATTTTAGTGTTGAGGTTGCTAGCCATGAATTCAAAGCCTCTCAAGGCATGGGGTACTAGCTGTTCAGCTTTGGGCAAGCTGTTAGAGTTTTCTGAGCAAAATGCCCTCACATTTGAAGCAGGAATACTACTTACCTTCCAGAATTGTTGGGAGAATTAAATATATGCATTATATTATGTAAATATTACAAATACACACATTTATAGTAATAGGACAGTAACTTGACCATAGCAAGGGGTTAATAAATGTCTTCCTTTTACTCCAACTCCTCTTATTTAGATTTCTTTAATGTCATGTTTTTAAATGATGTGTTCCTTTTTAAATTGCAAAGACAATAATTTATTAATATTTCTGTTTAAGGATTCTATATTGTAAAATGTTGACTAGAGAGCAAATGGTCCCCAGTCATCCTCCTAACCCACAATGCCTTTCTCCACATCTTTTTCTAAAGGGCAGCCCTGGTACCATGTGGTTTTCTTTGTACCTTTCCAGAATTTTTTAGGTAAAAAACAAAACAAAGCCCAAACCCTATAGATACAAAAGGGATTCTATAGGTCTTCAAAAACTTCTTTGTATCAGATGCATAACAGAACAACCACAAAAACTCAATGTCATTCAATCATTAGTATTTATTTCTCAATCTTATGACTGAGGGTCAGCTGAGTTGGCTTTACTGAGGTCAACTGGGCTTGACTCCAGATGGCAGGCTTAGTCTACTCCACATCTTGGGCATGGCTCTAAAATTAGTTCAGGTCTGCTTGATGTGTTCCTCATCAGAGCACCTGGGCATACACTTTCCATGACAGAGGAGGGAGGTTTCCTGAGAGATGAGTGGAGACCTGTAGTGTCTCTTGAGGACAAAGCTTGCAGCTGGCTCCAAGTCACTCCTGCTGCATTCTATTGACCCCCAAATAAGTCCTATGACCAAGCCCACCAAAAGCAACTCCTCTAAGAAGAGGAATTGCCAAGTCTCAGGGTCAGGAGCACGGATAGAGGAGAAAGTAGACAACTGAGAATAACAGTGCAATCCTTCACGGTTTCCAAAGGAGCAAGTCTACTTAAAAACAAAGTTGTTTTCTCCTTTTCACCCAGCTAGACTATAAATTCATCAAGGAGAAAGACTGTGTTTGTTTTCTTTCACTCTAATCACAGCATATAGTTGGGAGTCTCGAAATCAGCATTTACTAACTATTTACTAAGAATATTGGGAATCCTGATACAGGTACATTCAGGAAAACAGGCACCATGAATCTAACCCAAAATGCTACTTGTGTGTGCTGGTGAAACTGCTTGTTTTCCTCCAGAGCTCAACATGTATTTAGCAGAACCTGAAGTTGGCAGCCAATCTTCAGGACAGGCCAGAGCTTCTAGAGGTGGGCTTGCATGTCAGTCAACCACCGTTTTCATGCCAGTGTAAACCTTTGCTCGATTGCTCTGGCCTGAGCATCTGAGAATGACACCCTCATCGTAACTCCTGAGAATGCACACACAGTGTGCATTTAAATGCCAGCAGTGTGGCTGTGTTGTTGGCCAGAAATTTAGATATTGTTTCCAACCCAATTACCCTTTATAATTAGTTGTGTTAAGGTGGTAAAGGTAATATTCTAGGGTCAACTGAAGGGAGGCGAGCAATCGAGGCCAGGGAAAAGATGTGGTCCGTCCTGAGAACTCGGGGAGGCTAGGCAGGCAATCTCGAGCCTCTCCTGTCATTAGTGGTCCTGAGATCCCATTGGAACAACCTGGATTCCCCTTCTCACTCTCATTCCTCTCCCCACTTCTCGTCAGGTTTACCTCAGGGCCATCCAGCCACTTTGAGTGTTATTTAATGTTATCTTTCAGATAATCATAGTGTATTTATATCATTAACCTAATTGTGGGTAATTGTGCATTGGTACTGTGTAATTATGGAAACCTAGCCTCCAACACGGTGGCTTCATCTGTAGGCAAGAGAAACTGTACATACAAAGCAGCTACTTGATCCTGCTTCCCAATGAGAAGCTTTCTCCTTTCAAGATGCCAGAAATAAAGAACAGGCCTCTTTGTAAATCCATTATCTGCAAAACAGGCTCCTGACAAACACGTTTTCACAAAAACAAGAGCTTTGTAAAGAGCCTGATGTTTTGGCACTGGAAGTCAAACCCATGTGTGTGGGCAATGCTGTGTT
This sequence comes from Echinops telfairi, assembly GCF_000313985.2. NCBI lineage: Eukaryota > Metazoa > Chordata > Mammalia > Afrosoricida > Tenrecidae > Echinops > Echinops telfairi. The sequence continues at coordinate 24,451,520 of NW_022103958.1, forward strand.
GCCTCCAGGACTGGCAAAGGATTTTCCTTTCTATGCTGAGCCACAAAGAGGTAGAATTGCATCTTGTCTCCCTAAGGGTGATTTAAAACTGAGGCTGTGTATTTGCTGCCATTAAGATAGGCTAATTTGTCTGAGGTTGGAAGTAGTGGGAAGGCCTCTCCTTTGCCAGAACATCTTTGCCACTGGCCTAACCACCAAGTCCATAGCCTGGTCATAGTCTGGATCTCAGACGGGTCATAATCATGTGTGTTGAATGTTGAAAATCAACCAGGCTAGCCATTTGTTAGCCATTTACACATGTTGTCATGCTCAACACAACTACATCCTTGTGTGGTAGGTACGATTGTAATGCCCAGTGTATGGATGAAAAAACTGAGGCTCAAATTTCATAGTCAGTAACTTGACCAACATTCTATAGATAGTGAATAACTAACTAGTAGCTTAAATCCATGTTCTGTTGCCTCCAGGGCCCATTCTTTTGGGATGAAATATTATCCAATTGTGTACACTTTTAATATTTACTCATATGCTTATTTCACTGGCTGCCAGTGGGGATGAAGGTATTAAGTAAAAGGCTGGTGTGATTGGAGACAGGGTGCACCCCAGAAGGAACACAAGGATCCAGAGGACCACTGGATGGATTAAAGAAGAAAGAGGAGAAGATGTTGGGGAAGAAGGTGCAGAGTTACAAAGAGAAGTAGGTGCGCTAGCAGCCAGACTTGGCGTTGGGAGTTCGGTGTAAATCATGGGTCTCACCAGCAGGAAAGCCTTACTGGGCAAAGCTCTTGCCCACCTATATTACCAATGCCTTGAACATGTCTGCCACACCAAGATATGATTAATAAATATTAGTTGAATAAATATAGGTCCTGGAAGGGGATTAGGGGATGGATGAAAAAAGGCAGATGCCTACAATGCCTGAGAATTTATAAAATTGAATGATGCTGCCATAATACATACAACCACACATACACACAGCACAAAAGTGACACATGACATGTATGTCTGGAAGATCGTAGGGGCTAAGGTCCAGAGAGTAAGTGACTTCCCCCAAGTCAGAAAGGAACCTCTAGTTGCAGAATTATGAGCAGTGTCCAGGGCTCTTGATTCAATGCTTTCCCCACTACCATTGCAACTCAAATTCACCAAACGTTTATTTATTGTAATCATAATCACAGATTTCGATTGCTCTCCTTTTCAATGGGGGAATGAGAGTCCAAAGAGGGAAAAGGACTGGTCTATGCTCATATCGCAGATGAACAGCACAGAAGATCTCCTGACTTTCAGCCCACTCGATGCTTTCTACCAGTCTACAGGTCCTCAGGGACGTAATATGAGAAAGTACCCAGGCTTTGTGGGCAGCTGAAATGGTGTGAAATTTCGTTCTAGGGCACATTTTAAATTACACGTTGGGACATTATATTTAGTTATGACTTTGAGATACATCCTCAAGATGATGTGTAATCATAAGATCTGAGACTTAGATCTGGAAGGGCCTTTAAAGAGTTAAGAATGTATGAGAATATTACAGATGAGGAAAATGTGGTCCATTGGGACACATATAACGGTGACTTGCTTGTTTCATGCTACTGTCTCCTCAGACTTTTTGTTGGTCAGTCAAACAGTTCGCGTACTCAGAGCTAACCCAAATGTTGGATATTGGAGTCCACCTAGCATGCCTCACAAAAAGTTCCTTCCGATCTGTTTCTGAAAATTCAGTCATAGAAAATCTTATGGAATTCCAGTTCTTTCCTGACACACAGTGGATCACCATGCATCAGATTTGCCTCAATGGCAGCTGTTTGTTTTAATTGTCTCTTCAGGACTCTTGGGTGTCATTTAGAAGCCAACAAACCCATGACAAAGAACATAGGCTTAATAGACAGAGATGTGTTCTTGGCCCTTAAAATGATCAATTCTCTCTCACTCACAATTATTCTCTTCCCCTCAGACACTTGATGTTGTTGTTAAGTGCCATTAAGTTAATTCAAACTCATAACGACCCCATGCACAACAGAATGGAACACTACCAGCCCAGCACCACTCTTGCTGTGTTTGGGCCCATTTTCTTTTTGTTTGTTTGTTTTTGTTTTTGGGTTTTTTTCTCCCCAACAGTTTTATTGGCATTTAATCCACATATCATACCATTCAATAGTTTAATCACATCAAGAAAAGTTGTGCACACATCACCACAATCAGTTTTAGAGTCTTTTCTTCATTCTTGTACTCATCATTATTAGCTCATTTTCTCCAGCCTCCCTTACCATACATAACCTAAGGAGCCATTAATCCATTACTGTCTCTATTAGATTTACCTATCCTGGATTTCACATACAGAAAAACATTTTTGAACACTCCCCCACCCCCAAACTAACAAGAATAATAAAGTAAAACAGATAAAAACCTTCATCTAAAAGCAGAAAATATTAAAAACTAGAACAAATTTAAATGGGTCATAAGGGAGGTCAAATGACAGGGGTGCTACATTTTAACTGATTCCTGCCTTGGAATATGGATTTCAGGCAAACAACAGAAGTTCTACGGGAGAAATTGTACTTGGGGAGTTGTGAAGATCCGAGACATCTCCTTTGTGAACGTCAAGGGTGAACGATCTCTTGTCAGTGTTCAGCCAGCTCAATTTCAGCAAGTCGGTACTTCCTAGTGCCTTCAGAGCTGTCATCTGAGCCGTGGCTCTGAGGGGTGTGTCCTTTCTCCGATTTGGGGAGTGCTAACTCCCAGCGCATCATCAATGCAACCTGTTGAGACAAAGCTGCGTTTCTTGCTTGTCATGGCTAAGGGAGACACAGAGCCCGGGCAGCATCCTGAGAGAGGATGGCAACATGAAAACTTATTGAGAATTGAGGATTCAGTTAAGTCAGGTTGTTGAGTAGAGACTTCATTAGGATTTGGTAAGGATCATGTTACAACAGTCTAGGATTGGTGGAAATATTCAGAGGCTCAAAAAATATGAGGGTTCATACCACCTGTAGAAGTTTTCCACTGCTGTGTTAATGGGTGGTTTTGGAAGTTTCTTAAGTGCATAGTCAAGATGTTTGCTTGGGCAAGAGTCTCCAGGAAGAGTAGAGTCATGGTAAGAGAAATGGAGTACTAAAGTCATCTTAATGTTAAGTGGTCGATGGGGGCAAGTGGTGGGGTGGGTATTTTCGGAGTTCAGGGTCTGAAGCTGTTGACATGGCTTTGTCTCTTTAGATTTTACAGTAAAACCCAAAGAGATAATTGTGGTGCTCCTCACTTGTCAACTACCTCATTATCCATCAATCCACATCGACTACGACAGTAAAAAAAGCTACTGTCCAGTTATTTCACATGTTTGATGTATGTCTTGCAGCAGTGAACACCAAGGTGTGAGGCGAGAGTCGTGCTGGCTGTGAGGAGTAAGGTTGTGTGTCACAATTCTCCAGGGTCTGGCAGTCTTAAGCGATGATGTCAGCTGGCAGTTCTGTGATGATGTCTGGCAGTTATGTAATGGTGTAGTCGCTCTCCATTTTGTAAATTACTGTGGTCATCCATTTTCACATCCTGCTGATTTGGGATCATCACGTGGTCTTTGGAACCTAACTATCTTGGTAAGTGAAGAGTGGGTATATTATAAACAAAGAGGTGATTCATGCTTGCCTTACATTCCTTTCATGTTAGTGGCCTGTCATGGCTGTCCCTCCATATCATCTATTCAAATTTACCTCACGTCTTTTTATGGTGGAGTCTTTACACGACATCCCATCCCAGCATGCTTTTGTGGGCCCATTTTCTGGAAGCTCTGCTGAAACCTGTCCACCATGGGTGAACCTGCCGGTATTTGAACTACCAGTGGCATAGCTTCCAGCCCCACAGAAGCTCACAAGCCACCACATTATAAGCAGCAGCAGCAGCAGGCATATTACAGCTAGAACATGTAGTACAGCGTTATCACCAGCACAGAGGAATGGGATTTCATAAGGGGCCACCACCAGGAGAAGTAGGAGATGCCCAAGGTCTTCATTCCTGCATGAGAAGGAGTTTGTCTTCAGAGAGGATGTTCTTCTATGCTTAGAAGAAGGCACTTGTTCTAGCAAAGCAGAGTCTTAAACTGACATTTGAAAAGAAAACTAGAGAAAGTAGCCAGTTTACTGGTGAGTACTGCTGCAATTGTTCCCACCTCCTATCACAGGCCATCAAAAGTCTTTGAGGGTGAGGTCTGGTCTGAAAATGTAGAGTGAACAGAGGTCAGTGTGAACTACATAAAACAGGGAAGTAAGAAGTGATTGTCTTATCATCAGAAACAGACAATTGTGGTCACAAGGAGTGTCCTAGGCTGAGTTCTTCAGATAAGGAAAAACAGGGACCTTATTTATGTATATACATAGAAAGGTTTACCTTGGAGACAGAGCATGGTGCCCCAACAGGCTAGACTGGAAAACACAAGTTTTTCTTGCTTGGTATATTTTAATTTGTTCTTCGTCAGTGGATTGATG
>NW_022103958.1:24457492-24463468 GCF_000313985.2 Echinops telfairi
TGTCGGGGGTTTAAATGGAGAGAAAATGTTTTGAGAAACGATGTACAAATGCGCTTTACACAATTGATGTGTGTATGGATTGGGATAACAGATGTATGAGCCCCTAATAAAATGTTAAAAAAGAGAAAAAAAAGAAAGAAAAAAAAAAGAAATAATTCACACAGTTGTAGAGATGGGCGATTTCCAAGTCCTTGGTTAAGATGTCAGGCTGGAGGCATATCCTGACTCACATTGCTTCAGGGGCAGATGAACTGAAGTTTAGCCGGGCAGCTGGCAGGATTCCAGCTGTAGAAGTGAATGAATATAAGGCCAGCAAGTAATATAGCAGGTTACTGATTACTCTCTGAGTAGCAGGTAATATAGCAGGTTCTGATTCAAATCCAAAGAACCAGAGGTGAGAGGCAAAATCCAGAGCGAGCAAAAAGCAAACTAGCATTTCTACAGTGTCCACTTATATTGGAAGCATGCCATACCCCAATTCATGGGATTATGACGTTTCAACTGCCAACAACTGAGAATCCTGCCCCGGAAACAAGTTACTTTTTTTAATGTCATATAAAGATAAAAATGACATCTGACACCAGCTATTGTTCTTTCTATCTACTATCTATCCATCCTCTAACTAACTTAGTAGATCAGATAATACAATGTGTATTGTATAGTAATATTCAATAAATATATGATAATGTGAGAAAGGATACATGTAAATCTACCACCTGCCAGTTATATAAGCTATAAAGCCACCATGGTGGCTTGTGTGTTGCCATGATGCTGGGAAGCAATGCCACTGGTCTTTTAAATATCAGCAAGTCTCTCTGGTGAATAGATTTCAACAGAATTTCCAGACAAAGGCACCCTGGGACAAAAGGCCTGGTGAACTATTTCCAAATATTAGCCAGGGAGAATCTTATGGATCACAATAGAGCATTGTTGATTTGCTTTCTGTGGATATGACAGGTTGCTAGATTAGGGACAAAGTTGCTTCCACTGAATGCCTATGCTAAATGAAAGTGTGCTCTCCTTGCCACAATAAAGGGCTTACAAAGAAATCAGCCACACTAATTAGACATACTATGGGAAATCCAAATATGGCATCACACAGGTGCACCTAAACTCAGCAGATAAGGTCGGCCAATACCACCAACCACACCTCCTCAGCACTGGAGGCAGGAGGGGGTAAACGCAGGGCCCAGGCTCTTTCTACTCTCTTTTTCTAGTGGGAATCTTTCCCGCAAGTTCAGCGCATAAATGCCTGAGTGCCTGCATGCTCTTGGCCTCTGGGGAGTTCCTGCCCTTGGTGCCACACACGTGGTGCGTGGTTTTCATGCTTCTGTTCCAGTATTCTTTTCATGTGTTCCCCCACCCCCACCCCACCCCACCCCGCACTCTCCTGAAGTGGCCATCTTCAGTTGTAAGCTCCCACATGGTCTCAGTACGGCCTTGTACACTTTCCAGAAGTAACAGGTCCTTCTTGAGACTGTAATACCTGAAACGGGGAACCGACAACCATGACACACAATTCCCTTCCCCCCACTCCCCAGGGGATGGGCAACAATAGTGTGCATGAAGGGAGACAGTTGGCAGTGTCATATATGAAATAAATAATAATTTATAATTGATCAGGGGTCCATGAGAGTGGGAGGCTGGGGAAAGAAGGGGGGAAAAGAGGAGATGACACCAAGGGCTCAAACAGAAAGTAAATATTTTGAAAATGATGACGGCGACATATGTACAAATGTGCTTGATACAATTGATGTATGGATTGTTATAAGAGACGTAAGAGTCCCCAATAAAATTTTTTATTTATAGAAAAAAAATACCTGAAACTTTCCTTTCCCTCATAAAAGTCATTTGGATTTACAAAAGTGCTTCTGCCGTGTGAATTCTTTCACTATTATGAAGCAAGAACTGAAGTATACCATCCCAGAAACCTGAGAAAGATCACCGGGAGGGATTGATCACTGGAGGAGGACATGCTAATTGGTGCAGTTATGTGCCAGTGAGCATGAGGAAGATTCTCGGTGAGGCAGATTGGCAACCAAAACCAAGCCAACGTATTGCCATTGAGTTGGATCCGATTCAGAGCAACCCTACAAGACAGGTAGAACTTCCCTATGAATTTCCAAGATGGTACCTCTTTACAGGCATATAGAAGCCTCATCTTTCTCCTGCGGGGCAGCCGATGGTTACGAACTGCCAACCTAGTGGTTATAAATCCAACAAGTAACTTACTATGTCACCAAGACTCCTGAGACAGATTGCCACAACAGCTGAAATTGCGTACTCAACCATTCCTGCAGTCCTGAGGATGATGCAGGGCTGTAAGTGCACTGCCCTGTCGCGTGTCAGGTCCCCCTGAGTCGGAGGCTCCCGGAGGGCTGGTGTCTATGTGTCTACGTAAGCTAGCACTTACTAGCGTGTCTGGCATACAGTAGTGCTAAATAAATGGCATTTCCTTTGTAAATGTATAATTAGAATTCATTGACTCAGAAGAGCATGCCCTTATGAAAAGGAATCAGTAATTAGTAATTTTCTCTATTTCTGAAAGGATATGAAGCCAAACAAAGGAGAAAGAGAAAGAGACATTATAGGTTAAAAGAAATAAAAAACAAAAAACGAAAACAACCTCTGAGAAAAAACCAAAAAGTGCGACAAGGTTGTTCTGGGAGGCTGTTAGGGAAAGTTTTATGTGGGAGATGACATTTAACTTAATCTTGTGACTGTGAGAAAGGTACTCAGAAACTTCGTACTGTATTATAGGAATGATTTCTCCAAGTAGAGGGATTAGCCTGGGTGAGATGTGGAAGAGAAATAGAGGAGGGTCCATCCAGGAAAGGGAAAGGTAGGCTACTCAAAACATCTAAAACACGGCTCCTGGGTGGTAAAAGGGATGAGGGACAAGGCAGGTGAAAGTATCAAGGTAGGAAAATAAATATGTCATTTTGAAGACTAAAGTGTACCTGATCCAAGTGTTGGCATTTTCAATTACTTTATAAATGTGTGGAAGGTAGACAATCCATACAGAAGGCCGCATTGGAATTGTGAGGTCAGCAATGGATATTGAATATACCAATGACTACCAGATGAAGCAACAAATCTTTCTTTAAAGGAGTAAAGCCAAAGAGTTCCGTAGAAGGGAGGATGTCAAGACTGCCTCACACACTTGAGACATGTTAGTAGGAGGGACCAGTTCTTGGAGAAGGACCGTTACCCTTGGGAAAATAGAATAAAAAGAAGCCCCTCTAACAATGAGCTGAGGCAGCAATGAAGGGCAGGGTGGTACAGGAGGGGGCGGCGTTGCATTCTGCTGAGAGTTATTAGTGAAATCAGAGCTGACTCGACAGCCCTGAACAACAACAAACCTCACTTGCTTTTCTAAGTGTCCATTTATTCTGGAGCATGTGGATGGATAATTCAGGAAGAGACACAATCACACTCATTTTGCAGAAAGAATTTTCTGGTTGGAACACGCAGGATGGTTAGTGGGGCAGAGAAACCCGTTAGGAGCTACTGGACTTACACAGGGGCAGCATGGAGGAAAGGAATGGGGGCGACCCAATAAACATTGTCTAGTGCCGAATTTGAATGGCACCTCTGTAACACAGATACATTTTGGTGTATTACTTCTGAAGCAATCATTTCCTTTTCCTAACCAGACTGACTTTAAGAATTATTATTATTATGTTCAATGAAAGAATGAAGGAGGCTTCAATTGGCTTCCTTAACAGATCAATCTTTCTTCAGATGGTTGACTAGGAATAGCAGTGACAATAGATGCCGTCTTACAATTGTCCGTCTGTCTCTCCTGGTAGTTTCTTTTGAAATAATAGCATGTGACTCAATATGTTCCATCATTCTAAAATACAGTTTAAAGTGATTATTATATTGTACTCTAAAACTTAAAGCAATAATGTATCATTAGTGACACCAAAAGGGATTATGGTAAAGTTTAATAGTATAGTGTTAACATCTGTTTTGGTCTTTGCCTTTACTGAACTTTTCACACTTTCAGATAAAGAAATACCAAATGTAGAGTGAAAGTACTCTTAATGAATAAAATAATTTTGTCTCCTTGACGATACTGGGGGCGAATAGGAGATATTCTATCTTCAGGGAAAGATAAAAAAAAAGTCAAGAAAAAGAGATTTTCTACACTGAGTATATGAAGAACCTCGTTTAAGTTTGGTCTGTGCCACCCGAGTGACTCTTGTGTTAGTGGAAAGAACTGTGCACATCTAATTCTTAGGTTCCTATCCATACAAACACAAAATTAATGACCGCTGGAATGGGATAATTCAGAAGAATATGATGATGGGATTATTACAAAAATGTGGATGGAATGGTGGAAAACAAAGGATGCTCTATCACATTGCTTCTAGTAATAGCTGTGGGCCCCACGAGCCGTTATCACCTCTATCTTGAAAGGGACAAGACTGGGAACCTGGAGAAAGCTGGGCCTCCAAGAGAGCCATAATATTGGTAATGGAATATGGGCACTAGCAACCAATGGCCTGATATAATGAGAACTGGGAGAATGAATACGCCAGTCTCACTCGCCTCTATCCCTAACCCATCGCTTTCAATATGTTACAAGTACTTGCCCATTGGCTAAATGCAGCTGGAACCTAGGAGACCGAGGAGTCGGATGATGTGGTTGAATGCAGTGCAGCGTCTTGAGCATGAAGCAGAATGGAGAAGGGTGGAGAGAACACCCAGCACACAGGCAGATAGTAATGGCAGGATGGAGGAAGACGAGATCAGATGGTGTCTCTTTTGCTGCACATAGGATTGTTATGTTACCTAACAACTACCTAACAACTACCACAATGACTTCATCACTGCAAATACCCTTTTCTTCTTTTTCTTTTTGATGGACAATATTGGTGTTTTTAAAATCATTTTATCGGGGGCTCGTACAATGCTTACCACAATCCATACATACCTCCATTGTGTCAAGCACATTTGTACATTTGTTGCCATCATCATTCTTAAACATTTGCTTTCTACTTGAGCCCTTGATATCAGCTCCTCATTCCCCCCCCTGCTCCCTCCTCCTTCATGAACCCTTGATAATTTATAAATTATTATTATTTTGTCATATCTTACATTGTCCAACATCGCCATTCACCCACTTCTCCACTGTCCATCCCCCAGGGAAGAGGTTATATGTAGATTCTTGTAACCCGTTCTCCATATCTACCCCACTGTCCCTCCACCCTCCTAGTATGGCCGTTCTCACCACTGTTCCTGAAGGAATCATCTGTCCTTGATTCCCTGTGTTTCCAGTTCCCCTCTGTACCAGTGTACATCCTCTGGTCTAGCCAGATTTGTAAGATAGAATTGGGATCATGATAGTGGGGGGAGGAAGCATTTAAGAACTAGAGGAAAGTTATATGTTTCATCATTGCTACACTGCACCCTGACTGGCTTGTTTCCTCCCCGTGATCTTTCCATAAGGGGATGTCCAGTTGGCTACAGATGGGCTTTGGGTCTCCACTCTGCACACTCTCTCATTTACAATGATATGATTTTTTGTTCTTTGATGCCTGATATGTGATCCTTTTGACACCTCGTGGTCACCCAGGCAGGTGTGCTTCTTCCATGTGGGTTTTGTTGCTTCTGAGCTAGATGGCCGCATGTTTACCCTCAAGCCTTTAAGACCCCAGACACTATAGCTTTTGATAGCTGGGCATCATCAGATTTCTTCACCACATTTGCTTATATACCCGCTATGTCTTCGGAGATTGTGTCAGGAAAGTGAGCATCATGGAATGCCAATTTAATTGAACAAAGTGTTCTTGCATTGAGGAAGTACTTTAGTGGAGGCCCAATATCCATCTGCTGCCTTAATACTAAAACTATCAATATATGCACGTAGATCTATTTCCCCACCATCCTATATAAATATGCTTACATATGTACATGCCTGTATTTAGATCTCCATAAATGCCCTTTGCCTCCTAGTTTTTTTCCTCT
>NW_022103958.1:24464360-24483036 GCF_000313985.2 Echinops telfairi
GGGGGTGGGGGTGGGCGGAGCGGGGAGCTGTCCATGTAGCTGGTATGGGGGCTGAGCCCTCATACACTGGCTCCCCTCTCCAGGCTGGCACTGCATTCACATCCTGGAACACTGGATTTAAGTCTGGTCCCTCTTTACCTGTGGATACACAAACAATAACCCCATGGGTGGGTCAGAGCCCAATTCCCCTGCCACACATCTCTCTCTTTTTTTTTAGCTTCCCTCCTCCACCCCTCCTTTTCAGTTGGCTACCATATGTACCCCTGGATTTGTTCTGGCCCCTGCCATACTACCTGGACCTCACCCCTGGAGTGTTTGTATACTGTAGCTTTTTCCCTGTGACCCTTTTGCATTTTTCTTTTCTTTTCTTTCTTTTTTTAAAATAAACTTACTTCAGTGGACTCATGCTGGAAAATACCATTTTCAACAACGAATGGCAAGTATACACTTAGACACATCCAGATGGAATATACAAAAATCAAATTGACACCATCTGTGGAAAGAGATGATGGGAAAGCTCAATATCACAACCAACTCAAGGCTAGGTGTTGTCTGTAGAACAGACCATCAATTGCTCAAATGTAAGTGCAGGTTGACGCTGAAGAAAATTAAAACAAGTCTCAGAGAACCAAGATATGGGCTTGAGTATCTCCCACCTGAATTTAGAGAATGTCTCAGTAATATGTTTCACTCATTGAAAATCCTGGACAACTTCAATCTTGTCTCTATTCATCATGATGTTGCCTATTGGTCTAGTTGTGAGGAGTTTGGTCTTCTTTATATCGTGTTGTAATCCACACTGAAGGGTGCAGCCACCGACCACCAGCAAGTGCTTCAAGCCTTGTCGCTTTCAGCAAGAAAGGCTTTGTCATTTGCATAATGTGTTGTTTGTTAAGAAGCCTTCCTCCAATTCCAATACCCCATTCCTCTTTGTATGTTCAACTTCTCAGGTTATTTTGCTCAAAATATAGTTTGAATAAGTATGGTGAATGGATACAACCCTGCTGATTTTACATCATGCCTTTTCATAGGGAGTGTGTGTGTGTGTGTGTGTGTATTATAAACGTAAGGTTTCTGATAGTGTAAATATTCACCAGAACAGATAGCCTGATCTTTCTCTCACAGAGCCACTGGTGAATTAAACCACTGACCTTGTGGTTAGCTATCAAGTACCAATCCAGTAGTACCACCAGGGCTCTTTTGGGCAGCTGAACAGAGGAATCTAGATTCCTGGGAAGGACACAGGCTGGAAATTTGTATTTGTAGACAAGGGGAAAGCATTGCATATTCCATAACGTGAACTGAATGACACATTTAGGCCTTTATAATGGATCTCACTCAATATTATTAAAAGAGTTTATGGAAAAGAAACAGAATTTTGCATGGGCAGGAAGTTCTCCTGCAGAGTTAAAAAATAGTTTTGCATACACTACGACTCTAAGAAGTGGATGATAATTACTGCAGATAAATGAGTAAGCACTGGTAGTCTAATGAACTTAGATTTGATCTAAATATATTCTTTTAACCTTAAGGAAATTCAATAGATATTTTTTTTACTTCCAAATTGTCACCACTGATGTACAGTTTAAGTATTACAATGCATGAGGAAATGTCTGTGATACAAATGAATATAGAAATACTATTTTACAAAAAAAGAAGAAGCACAATCACTGCCATTCAGTCAATTTTTACTCGGAGGGGCCTGGTAGAACAGAGTAGAACTGGTCATGTAGGTTTCCAAGGCTTTAAATATTTACAAGAGCAGAAAGCCTCATCTTTTTCCTGTGGAGCAGCTGGTGGGTTTGAACTGCTGACTTGTGGTGAGCAGTTCAAACAACTTGGGCTCCTTACATCTATAAAATTAACAAAAAGAAAACAATGAAAGCACGAATGCTTTGTGGAAAATACAACAATTAGGATGATAAGCAATTTAGCACACTCATTGGTAAGTACTAAGGAGCCCTGGTGGTGTAGTGCTTACGCTTTGGTCTGCAATCTGCATGGTTGGCAGTTTGAAACCACCAACAGCTAGGTGGGAGAAAGACTGTGTTTCCCACTACTGTAAGTAGCTACGGTGTCAGAAACCCATAGGGGTGCTCTATGAGTCAGCACTGATTTCATGACAGTGAGATTGGAGTTTTTTGGGTAAGTACTATGCAATTACATTTTAGTAGATTTGATTATTGGTCTCAATTCCATGCCCCTTCTCCTGGCCTTGGCCTTCTTATTTTTCAGTTCTCCTTCTAAGGATAGTATTTACTTCCCGCCATTAACTATAGGCTCAGCCTTGTGGATTGTTTTCATTTCTAGAGCATCAGCAGACACAAAATGAATAGGGTCTTGAAATGTTTGAATATTTGGTTAAGACCTGCAATGCTTTTGCCATGTCAGAAGAGGAACATGCTTAAGTTAACCCTCTGATCCTGGAAAGAGGATAAGAAATATGTGAATTTAGCCCAGTTGAGTCAAATTTAGGTATGCTAACAGCAAATCCAAGAGATTAAATAACGATTGCAAGATGTCACTGATTTTTGGAGTATTTTCCTCTGCATTTTGAAGCAGTAGTCATCTGATCTACATCAAGATTCATTAACAATGTTAATACCCTTTGATTATCCAGATAAATGAAGAGACTGTTTGGATAAATCCATGTGTGTATCAGTCAGCATATGCTAGTAAGATATGAGGCTTAAGTCAACAACAATATATTTCTCAGTTGTGCAAACCAGATATTAGAAAACATTACTAACGTGTATTCAGTGGCAGACATTCTGAGTATGAGTAGTGTCTCATCATAGTGCACAAAGGGAGCAGTGAAGGGGAACGGGACAATGCAGATGAATGGACAAACACTAGAATCAGAGGGCAGACTGATTTCAAACCTTTCTCAGCTAACATAGAAATTCCTCTTCTATATGCTTAATCGAACCAGAGAATTAAAAATAATTAAAGAAAATTTAAACTTAATGAATGAATTCTCTGTACTTTTACATACAATAGCAGAAGAATTAGAAATGACCTACTTGCTCAATAAAGCAGGAATTAGTAGGTAATTTATGACACATCTCAGGTTTTAAAAATATTAACAGCATATGATTAGGAACACAACAGACTAAAATTTAGTATGATTTTCAACTATGAAAAATATTCATGTCAATGAAAAAAATTAGAGGGAACATAAGGAAAACATAGGGATAATCAATGGATGGTTTTTCCTTTAGAAACCCTTTCACCATATTTTATGTTGTTACAATAAAAACAGAAGGAACCTCATTAAATATCCTTCCAATGCTGCTTATCTGGGAAGCAACTAGTTAGAAAATGCATTTGCTATGGAATGCTAGCCCCCTGGAGAAATGAGATCTTACCTATTTAAACATCTTAAGGGTATCAGATGATAAGGTGTAGTGACTTGCAATCAATACCTGTAATTTGATGAATAGGTAACCAAATCTATTCATCGAATCCAATTTTTTTTTTTCATCATAGACTAGAACAAAAATAACAAAAACCAACTGTTTAATCTATCAATTCAGGTAAAACACATCATTTGATTTTTGGTAAACCTTAAAACATAATCTACACAAAAGGGTGATAGTTTGAACACCAGCTATTGAGCCAAGATTTCTCTCTAGAAGGGATGCCAACAGAGCTTAGCATCTTTACATAGTGAACAGTGTTCCATTCTCTTTCTCTCAGGAGCCCCAACTCCCAGTGAAAAGTATTGAAAGTACCCTGGACATCTCCTCACAGAGTGGTCACAAGGAAGGGATGAGTCAATCAGGGTGCAGAAAAGTACCAATGAAACACACAATATTCCTCTGATTCCTTGATCCTTCCTCATTCTCCACTATCATGACCCCAATACTGCCTTTCACTGCAGGTTAGATTGGAACATGTGCATTGGTACAGCTGAGATATAAGAGCCCACAACACATGGAATCCAGAAACAGGGATACCAGAAGGGTGGGGCAAAGAGGGAAGGAAAAACTGATCTTGATGATCGATACATAACCACACATCCCCCCACCCCCACCCCTCCAGGGGGATAAGCAACAGAAACCGTCAGGGAAGGGAGACAGTGGTCGGTATAAGATATGAAAATACCATAATAATAATTTATAATTTATCAAGGAGTTACATGGGTGGGGGTGGGGAGGAAGGGCAATAAGAGGAGCCAATACCAAGGGCTCAATAGAAAATAAATGCCTAGGAAATAATGATGGCAGCATATCTACAAATATGCTTGATATAATTGATGTATGGATTGTTTTAAGACCTATAAGAGCCCCCAATAAAATTATCTTTAAATAATAACAAAATAAAGTACCCTGGGATGCCCAAATAATCTGCCAAATATGTCCTCGAAGAAGTACAGCCAGAATGCTCCTTAGAGGCAAGGATGGCGAGACTGTCTTACATGCTTTGGGCATGCAGTCAAGAGAAAGCAGTCTACGGAGAAGGACATGATATTCCTAGAGAACGACATCTTAAATGAGCAGGTCATTGAAAAAGAGGAACAACCTCAAAGAGAAGGATTGACATACGAGCGGCAACAATGGGATCCAACATGACAACAGTTGCGAGGATTGCGTGCCTGGCATTGTCCCCTGCTCTGTTGTGGGTCCAACTGACTCAATGGCATCCAAGAACAACAACATGGTCAGAGTCGATTTCCTGGCAGTGGTTTGGACGTAGTATTTTAACTTCAATGGCTAGTAAACATTTTAAATTTCACATGTCAACATTGAACTCTTGGGAGGGGGAAGGGGGAGAAAGCGAAAGCCATCAAAAGTTTGGAAATATCAGCCCCCCTCTCCCCAAAGAATCACAGGAATGTGGGTCAAGGGAGACAACAGACAGTGTAAAATACAAAGTAATAATAGCAATATACACGTGATCAAGGATTCACAAGGGTGGGAGGTAGGGGAGGAGGGGGGAAAAGAGTTTATACCAAGGGCTCAAGTAGAAAGTGTTTTGGAAATAATGGCAACATATGTACAAATATGCTCGATACAATTGATGTATGAATGCTATGAGCTGTAAGAGCCCCCAATAAAATGATTCTTTTTAAAAGAACATAGAACTGTGCTAAAAAAAAATTGAACTTTTAGCTTTTCTCATTTCCATAAATGACAATTCCATTCTTCTAGTCTCTGTTCTCTTTGTGCGTTAGAGCTTTGGAGTCACATTTGACTACAGACAGTCTCTCACACTCTGTAGCCAATGCAACAGCAAACCAGATGTTCTTTTCGAATATAAACTGGCTTCACCGCTGCTGTTTCTCCGGGTCAGCTACCTTTATTTTTACCTAATATTGAAGTAGCCTCTGGTGGAATCTCTTTGCGTACCCTTGAGTTCCCTGTCCCCATTATATTCTCAACACAGCACTTAAATCACCTCTTCAATCCTCCACCAACTTTTCATCCCACTCTGAAAATATCTGTCCAGAGGCTGATAAATCCCTGTATGATTTGACCCCTACTCCTGCCTCTGGAAAGGAGGCCTGCTGGGAACGTGTGTTATTCATTGGGCTACAGTCACAAGGTCAGCTGTATAACCTCACTGTCTCTTAGGCAACCACATCTCTTCATGCTCCTCCCTTTGCTTATACCTCTCTAGCCACATTGGCCTCCTTGTACTTGAGTGACTATTCCAAGAATGAATCTGTATCAAATCCTTGCTATTTTCTTGACTAACATGTCAATCTACCAAACACCTGTATGGTTAATTGCCCTCCTTCATTTCCTTAAGGTAATTACTTTGGAGCCTGTTTCTAACCGTTGTACAATCTCCATGCTCCATACCTATTCAATTTGTACTAGTGGAATTTATGACCATTTGGTGTTTACTTGTTTATTGTCCATGACCCCCACTATAAGGTCAGCCCATATGGGCAAGGGCTTTAATTAATTCACTAATATATCTCCAGTGCCCACCTCTGGCATGCAGTAACTGCTTCTGGCTCAGTAACTGCTTAATGAAAGAAAGAAAAAAAAAGAGAAAAGAATGAATACATCTTAGTTCTTCCATGAAAGAATACTTCCTGGAACTTTTAGTTCTTGAGTTAAAATCCACAGAAATCAGCTGGTTAATCCTAATAATGAGAAAGTCACCTCAGCTGAGACTCTGTTCAAAAGATACATTTCACTGCTTATTTCTGTACAACTGGGATTGCAAGAATTTTAAGTGGTCATGCACTCAGAATTTGATTTTCTCTACCCCTACCTTCTTGAATTCTAAGAATTTCTTTGTGATTATGGAAGTTGATTTTTTTCCCTAAAGCATATTTGTTGGATAAAATATCTTCATGAAGCCATGAAGTTAGCATTAGAGAAATTGCCAAGAAAGATGTTCACAGCTGTCTGTCTACAAAGTTACTATGATAAAATGGTTGTAGGAATTCTGGAAAAGCAACTAAGCATTTTTGGACAAAATATATCTGGAAAGGGTACATGCTTGCTATGAAAGAGTGGATTAATAAATAAAAAATCATTATCAGCTGGCTTCTTGAATGCCTGCTTGTTTCATAAAAGACGTATCTATGATAGTTTAAGTAATGAAGCAGTATCAATAGAATTACCTTATGCCCCAAAGGGAGCATTTATGTTCTCTACATTAAAATGAGGAGCCCTAGTGGTTGCATGTTGGGCTGCTAACCACTCAACAGTTCAAAAGCACTAGACACTCCACAGGAGAAAGAGGAGACCGTCTGCTCCTATGCAGGGGTCCAAGCTCGGAAGCCCACAGGGCAGTTCTCCTCTATGCTGTCGAGAGAGTAGCTGTGAGTAGACATCGGCTAGATGGAAGTGAGTTTGGGTTGTTGTTGTTGTTTTTAATATCATAAAATGATAATGTCTTAAAGTGAACCAGTGACATATATAGACTGTACATATATGAATTTGGGGCTCACACTGAATTCTAGCCAAAATCCAAGAACCATTAGTTTTTATGACATGGCCTTGCTCGATGCCTACCCTGATGAAGCAATCACTGAACATATGGGTGCTATAGAAAAGTGTGCTGCCCAGCTATCAGAAAGAATAATACCTGGAAGGTAAACAAGCGGCCATCTAGCTCAGAAGCAATAAAGCCCACATGGAAGAACACATCAGTCTGTGTGATCACGAGGTGCTGAAGAGATCAGGTATCTGGCATCAAAGAACAAAAAATCATATCATTGTGTACTCACCTCCATGATACAATCGCTGAAGACAAATGGGTGAATAAGCAAATGTGGTGAAGAAAGCCCACATGGAAGAAGCACACCAGCCTGTGCGATCACGAGGTGTCGAAGGTATCAGGTATAAGGCATCATCAGAACAAAAAAATCTTACCATAGTGAATGATGGGGGGAGTGTGGAGTGGAGACCCAAAACTCATTTGTACGCCACTGGAGATCCCCTTGCAGAGGGGTCTCAGGGAGGAGACGAGCCAGTCAGGGTGTGATGTAGCAATAATGAAAAACACAACTTTCCTCTAGTTCCTAAATGCTTCCTCCCACCCCTCCCCCTCACTATCATGATCCGAATTCTACCTTGCAAGTCTGGCTAGACCAGAGGATGTACACTGGAACAGATAGGAACTGGAAACACAGGGAATACAGGGCAGATGATCCCTTCAGGACCAGTAGTGTGAGTGGCGATACTGGGAGGGTAGAGGGAGAATGGGTTGGAAAGAGGGAACCGATTACAAAGACCTATGTGTGACCTTCTCCCTGGGGGATGGACAACAGAAAAATGGGTGAGGGGATATGTCGGACAGGGTAAGATATGACAAAATAATTATTTATAAATTATCAAGGGCTCATGAGGGAGGGGGTGCGGGGAGGGAGGGAAAAATAATGAGGACCTGATGCCGGGGCCTTAAGTGGAGAGCAAATGTTTTGAGAATGATGAGGGTGATGAATGTACAAATGTGCTTTACACAATTGATGTATGTATGGATTGTGATAAGAGTTGTATGAGCCCCTAATAAAACGATTAAAAAAAACGAATAACATTTGGAGTCTTAAAGGCTTGTCTTCACACAAGCATCTAAGTCACCAACAAAGTTCACATAGAAGCACACAGCCTGTGTGATCCAAGGACTGTAAATAATAAAACACAAATCTGAAGTGGGGAATCATATCAGAATTTAAATTTCAGACATCTAGTTTGCAGAAGGCTGTGGATAACAGTGGGAACCCAAAACCCATTGTCATTGCCCCACATGGATTAAGCTTCTGGTGAATTCCCTCTGACCATAATAGAGGGATGTGAATAGCCTTGCTATCATGCAAAGAGCATTGTACAGTCGATTATGCCATATGAAGTTAGGCTGAAATACAGCATCTCCCATTTGATCAATTTTAAAGTTGTTTTTGCTTTTTTTATTAGGTTTTTTTTTTATGTTTTGTCTAGTCGTTGTTGGTTGTGTGTGTGTGTGTGTGTGTGTGTGTGTGTGTTTGCTTCTTGTTTGTGTCTTGTATGATTCTCTGGATATGAAATCCAGGGTAAGGTAGATCTAAAGAGACAGTAATTGGATTGATAATTGCTTAGGGGCAAGGCAAGGGAGGATGCGGAAAACTAGGGAGCTGACAACAAGGAGTATGAGAAGAAAATGTTTTGCAATTGTGGTGATGATTACACTGACCTCGTTAATATGATTGAGTGATCAAATTGTATGATATGTGAAGCCAATGAAACTATTTAAGAAACAAAAAAATACTAAAGTGATGACCATCGTTCCTCTTTATCTTTCTCACTCTGTCAACCTTATGTCCCCCCAAATAAGACCTCTCTTTCATCTCCAATGATTTGCACCTAATGTTTAATTTACCTGAAATATTCATCCTTTTCTCTCTACGGTACTCCTATTTGTTTTTAAGTCAGCTTTATCAGCATTTCTTCTTTTAATATTTACATTGTGTCATAATTTACCAAATAATTATTGATATGCATTAATTCAGTTCATATCATGACAATTATATGAGACAGGTGTTATTATTATACTCATTTTACAGATGAGGATATTGAATTTGTTCATTGATTTTTATGACTCGAAGAATGGAAGGTTGTCACTCACTTGGGGTACTTCCCACTTCCAAGGAGCAACTCCAATGGCAGGCACGTGAGGGTTGGTGGGTCTTCTAAGAGGAAAGGCCTTGGATGGGTTGGGGCCAAGGTGAGAAAGGACCAGGCTTTCCAATCCCTTCAGTTACTCACTGCACTCTCTACGCAGTAAGATATCCCAGAGATCTCTCCTTGCTTCAGACGACTCTAGTCTTTTTATGTTTTTTCTCCTCCCTCCCCAACCTGCCCCTGGATTTCTGTTTTCTCCTCTTCTTCTTCTTCTTCTTCTTCTACAATCAGTTGGGAATTAATACATATATCATATCATTCCATATTTCAATTACATCAAGTAGGATTATATAATTGCCACCGAACATTCTTTTTCTACATGGACTCCTTGACTTCACCTCCCTTTTCCACCCCCTCACCTCTGACCAACCTCCTTATTCTACTTGCTGTCCTTATAGGTTCCTCAATCCTAGGGCTCATATATCGAAAAACAGGAAAGCATATAACACAGCTTCAAGAAGGTGACCTCCATTGATGTAACACCTTGAGATAAACTCTAAAATGAACAAACAAAAAACAAGCAACACAATACACACCAAAAATACAGAAAAGGGGGAGATCTACTGAAAGTTTTAACTGTTCAAGTTAGATTTATGCCTTTGATCTTCTATACTCCCCTCTCCCAAGCACTCTGTTAAAAGGCCACTTTCGTTCCATCCTCAATTTTAGATAGGGGGAGTTCTCTGGAAGCTTATTTCCTATGTAGTTCCACAAATGAATCTTGGGCTCCCACTGTCGTCCACTACCTTCTGCACACCAAATTCTCACAATTTAGGGTCTGGTACTGAGTCCTCCTTCGACTTTTATTGTATAGATTCCAATCCTTCGGTGACTGATGATAGTGTGCTTCTTCCATGAGTTGACATGTCACTTAGATGACTACTTGTTTGGAGATATGTGTTTAAGACCCCAGATGATATTTTATCTGATAGCCAGGCACCCCATTTTGCTATAGCACCCATATCTTCTTAATACTTCCCAAGGGCAAGTATTAAGCAGGGCCACAAGGTAAGGACTAATTGTTCTTAAGTTGGAGCTAGGATTTACTGTGAGCCCAAACCCATAATCAGCATTTCTCATGTATATGGAAGGTTGTATAGTCTGTATTCCTTGTGGTTGGGTGGCACTGTTTCTGAATTTGGCCAATGAGTTTTGGACAAAAAGGCATTTGTAACTTTTAGGTTGTAACATTTAATTCCTAGTTCAAGCTTCTATTGAGATAATTTTACAGTCTCATCATGGTTGCTCTATTAGCCTGGACAGGAAGTATACACGAGACACAAATGTTTGTTGTTTTTTCCAAATTCCAATTGGTTGGTTAAATGTACACAACAACCCTGAAACACATAGAAGTAAGTAAATTTTCCAGAGATAACACGAGAGCCAGCTCAGATAAAATCTCATAGTTTCACAAAACAACTTAAAACACGATCTCACTTTCTCGGTGGCATCACTCTCAGTTTTACTAGTGTTATCCTTGCTTTGTTGTTTAAAGATGCTAACAGTTGGAGTTTCCCACCACAGCGCAATCTGATTCACTGGACTCTGATTCAACCTCCATCCCTCCATAGACACGGACTTTCCCCATTTTTTATAATTGCCATCATTTTACTCACAAGGGTATTTGGATTATATCTACAATGTTTAGCCACATAGGAAGTCTCTGGGTTATGAATCAGATCTATTCCTAGGAGTCTTTAAATCCAATTTGTATGTTATTCAAAACAGGTGCATGAGGTGCTTATTGAACTCTACTGTAGTACAAGAAGGAAGACAGGGATTTCTACTGTCATAATGAGGTACAGCCTCAGAAATTTACAGTTCTACCCTGGCCTATAGGGTCACTATGAGTTGGCACTGACTCAATGGTAGTGGGTTAGTGCAAGAAAAGGCTACAAGTCTTTTTAATGATTTAAAAGCTCCACACAAAGCAAGTGAATGTGATTATGATGAAGAAATTTTGGGGAGTATGGATTGGTTCAATTAATTCAAAACAAATCTCGATAACATTAAAGGTCAAGTACAAATTGTCCATAGGTCCAATGCACATGACTCGGGGATTTGCAGTGGTATACCCTCAATGTTTGGGACAGAATATACTAAGTATTCATTGAATTTACTTTTACATGGTTATGAAAACATCTCCTAAGGATTTTAGTATGTGAAAAATTGGTAGTAATGTGGAATTCTTAGATAATACAAAACCTCAATTTTATCCTTGATTTGAACTTGTTCCTTACCAATCCAGTTAACCAAAACTAAATTTGCCAGAATCAAATTCTCTTTCTCTCACCTCTGCTTTGGAAAGAGAGAGTCCAACATGGAAGGACAGACCTAGAGGGGGGCGTTGAGATCTGCTGATGTTCAGGAAGTGTTGAAGATCCACAGACTGGCTGCGTAGATGTGCTGGATGAGCTTTGCATCAATATTTGGGGATTCGGGAAAAATAAACAGCGCCCCTTGGTTTGAATCTCAGGGCAAGAAGTAGAAGGAGGAAAAACAAAGTAAAGGAAGTAGCTGCTAACTCATGGAAGGTTGTGCTGTTAAACATATTCAAGAAGACCCACAAAATATATAGCCCAGTTGAGAAAATGGATTTATGAATTACTGTTGTGGTTAGGTGGCATTTACTTAATTCCAACTCAAACCATCCCAATATAAAGAAATCAAAACATTTCCTAGTACTGTATCCTCCTCCCAATTGTTATGCTCGAGCACATTGTTGCAGCCACTGTGTCAATAGGAATTATAAATTACAAAGTTAGGACAAATTATGTACCCCAAGTGTGTCCTCTTCCATCCTTCCTTCCTTCCTTCCTTTAACAAACATATACTGATAGACACTGTGATGGGCATGCTCTATAAAAAAAGGGAATAGTTCACAGTTTTATTAGCAATATAAACAAACAGGAAACATCATAAGAAACAAAGTCACATAGGCCGGACATCCAGCCCACTCTAGAGGGTCACAGCTTTCCTTGAGTATTTTTGGCCATGAACAACCTTCATTTGTAATGAACTTCAGGATGAACAGTCAACATGGTGGACCAAACATATAGTTCTTTTCTTGAAAGGCCCACTAAACTTTAGGCCAAGTGCTTTTCCTTTACATTTACTCTTCTCTCAGCCTAAAATGGCTACTTGTCTTTTGACTGGCTGGTTCCGTCAGATCCAGGTCTCTGGATCCCTTCAAATATCCCTTCTTCAGAGACGTTCTCCTGAGTATCCCATCTTTTTTTTCCCTTTAAACTGTGTTTATTTCCTTAATATACACAATCATAATTTTGCTTACTTGCTCATTTACCCTCCCCAAGACTAGCCCTAGTGATGTAACAGTTATGTGTTGGGCAGAGATTCCCAAGGCCCGCAGTTCAAAACCACCAACTTCTCTGGCATAAAGACAAGGCTTTCTACTCCCATAAATACTTACAGTCTCAGAAGCTCAAAGGGGAAGTTCTACCCTGTTCTATCCTATCCTACCCTACCCTACCCTACCCTAACCCATCCTATCCTGTAGGGTGGAACTATTATGACCTGGCATTGACTCAATGGCAGTGAGAGACTAGAGTTTAATATACACAAGGGCAGGAAATACAATAATCTTGGTCATTAACATACTCTATTACCTGTAATAAGGCCTGGGACATAAATCTTCAATGAACCACACCCGACTAACCAAATAGATAAATGAATGAATGAACAGCATTCATACCAACAACACACCATCTAAGTGAATGGACAGCAAGTATACCAGCAACAGGAATCTAGTTTGATGAGCATGGTTCAAGTTTAGCAAGGCCATGGGAATCGTACCAGATACATGGAGGTGACAGGATGCAGAAAGCTTCTAAGTATGCAGTCATACTTATTCCCAGTACTTTGGACCTGCAGGCAAAATGCCAACTGTCTCAGGTTGGCTGATGCTGCTGTACCAGAATGACAAAATGGACAAGCTGTGACTGTGTCTGTATATGTAAAAATGAACATATTCTTCAGTGCAGAAATTTTAGTTTTAATCCTAGCTCTATCATTTACTAGTTGGGGAATGTAAAGACATTTTTCTCATCCTCTCTCAGCCTTCATTTGTTTATACATGATGATTTTAATACCCATTTCTCTGTTTTTATACAGATAAAAATGACAATGACGATTGAAGTCAGATTTATCATTTTAATCTACCAGAGTTATCTTTCCAATACTCTCCCTTCTGATATACTTTGGGACTGATCTGGTTTTTCATCTTTTCTGTGTGTGTGTTTTATATTTGTTGGGTTTTGTCATAGTTGGTAGTCTCCTTGATGCTCTCTTATATGTCTTTCTATGTTGCTTGGTAGATGAGACCCAGGGTAGGCACATCTGTAGAGACAACTAGAATAAGGATTACTGAGGGGTACGGCCGAGGAGCTAGGAGGGTAAGGGGGAGCTGATACCAAGGAGTTCAAGAAGGAAGAAAATGTTCTGAAACTGGGTTTGGTCACTATTGTACCCCTCTGCTTATTATG
This sequence comes from Echinops telfairi, assembly GCF_000313985.2. Classification (NCBI taxonomy): domain Eukaryota; kingdom Metazoa; phylum Chordata; class Mammalia; order Afrosoricida; family Tenrecidae; genus Echinops; species Echinops telfairi. The sequence goes on from NW_022103958.1 coordinate 24,477,985, forward strand.
ATCGAACTACAGAATAGTATGATGTCTGGATTAGCTCCTAATAAGATGGTTTGGGAAAAAAATGTCAATGACATAATCCACATAGTATAGTGGCTCATTGTGGAAGGTTTTCAACAAATGTTATCAATCTTACATAAGGAAAGGTGGTCACACTCTTTTTTGTAGAGGTGGATATAAAGTTGAGTGTAATACCTTGTCACTAAAATTGATTTCCACTGACCACACCTACTGGTATTCCTGTCCTGTGTGTTCCCTCTCTGAACATGAATTGGTTCTGTGATTTTAATTAGGAGAACACAGCAGAGGTGACTTGGGGTTAGTCTGAGGGTAAGCTGTTGGGACTAACAACTTCTACTTTTGAATTTTAGTGAGCCCTGGGCCACCACCAACTAAGTCCAGCAGCAATTTGGGAGAGGTATATAGAAACACCACATGGAAAGAGGGGGGCACTGTGATGACTTAGAAAGATAGGCCTACTTACTTCTGGGTACCAGCTAAGCCCAGCCTTCCAAAAATGCCTGGCAAGTTACCTGATATGGGGATACGTTATCTTGAATATTCCAATTTACTTCCACTTCAGCTACCATTAAATTCCAGCTGCATGAGACTCCAACTGAGTCAGCAGATGAACTGTTTTGCTGAGCCCAGTGAACCCACAGAGGTACAAAAGATAACAAAATAGTCATTTGTAGCCCCTCATTTTGAAGTGATCTGTTTTGTTTCTGTTAGATCGATAATCAGACCATTAAGGTTCCAAGGATTCAGTTATCAGTAGCTGGGTTTTCTCTTGGCTCCTTTCCTAACCCAGGGTCTAGAGAGGGTACCACATGAGGGTGTGTCTCCATGTCAGTCTACACTTGCCAAGTGCATTAGCAGGCCTGATTAATTAGCGGAAGGCTCCAGCTGGTCTCCAAGCTAAAACCTGGACCATTTGAGCCACGTGTTTCCGTCAAGTCAATAGGAAACAACTCCACCAGGCGGGTTGGAGCTGGAGTTTGCAGCTCCTTTTCTTGGCCTGAAAAGTAATCCTGTGATCCTGTCCGGAGTTTAGCAGCCCTGGGATGTGAGAAGCACGAGGGAGGCTAGGGGGATGTCGCTGATTGCTCCTGTCTAGCAACTGGGCAGTAAACGTGAGACGGAGGGACCTTGTTGAGATGAAAACTAAGTTGTAAAATAGGACCAACCGTCGGATATTGAATTTCAGCCCTCAGACAGTGAAGTGAGTGTTATTGTGTTCAGCACTTTCTGAATGGCTTCAGAAGCCAGGGTTGCTGAAAAGATAGTCAGGAGCTATTATGTTCATTGGGCAGCAATTAGACTAAAAGTACCAGGGAGCCAGACGCCCATCGCTCGCTCCTCTTTGGGCAGGTTTCATTGCATCAAGCTTCCTAGGGTCGCGGGCAGAAAAGAGGGAGGGAGGTGCTCAGAGCAGAGGTTGAGGGAAACGTTGGAAAGCTCTCCTGTGGGTGCCTTTTCTGTTCTCATCTCCCTTCGTCTCTGAAAGTCCTGCCTTTCAATAGGTGTCTTGCCCAGTGCCACTGCTCCTGGTACACAGTTGCAGTCCCGTGGGACAAGTTAAGCAAGTAGGGACACAGAAGATCTACAGGTGGTCTCAGGTTTTAGAGGCTCAAACACTGAAGCGAGGAAACTGGCCTTTGGAAATTGCAATGAGCCACTGAACTATATAGCTCAATAGTTTAGAAAGTTTATTCTGACAAGCGTCACCAGTTAAATCTATTCCAAGGATATAAGCAGGCTTTGCACACACAGGCGGAGTCCTTCTAGACTTGATAGAGCAACTCCATAACTATGTGTTGAAGAGTGGGATTTGCTGGTTTCAGATCCCAGTGCTGCCACTTTCCAATTAAGTAACTTTGGGTGAGTGCACTGACAAATGTGTTGGGCCTATACCCCAAGGAATCAAGTCGCCAGTGCGCTGGGCTTGTTTCTAATATGGGGTGATCTACTTAATCCCTAAGGCTGTTGAGTGTCAACTGGTATAATAAAAATGTGACTTCTGTGCCATGTATGTGCCTGTTTTTATTGACGCATAGAGCATCTCAGCAAGAGTTAGCAGGCCTGGGTACTATCAAAACCTAACTTGGAGACCTGGTACGGCCCGCATAGCCTCCCTATGCCTCCATTTTCTTGTCTGTAAAATAAGGATGATGATTTTTGACATGCTTGCCTCATCAGTGACTGTAATTAACTACAGCCATCTTATGGGGCAAGAAAGTTAAGAGAGCATCATAATACACAATGTATTTACACACACATATGTGGAAAAGGGAAAATACATATGCTATGCAAATAAAAAGGATATTATTAAATCCATTTCTAGCACTCACTTTCCAGGCTGGGGATCAAATCCATAGACTGACACTGCCTTCTCAGGGTAGCTGAGGAAATTTAAAATATCCAATTCTGTATCATTGAGCAGCCTGCAAAGGCTTCTAATAAGGGAATTCTAATTTTAATTCAGTTGTTAATTCTCCATTGTGGAGGAACAGTGTGAGGAATGGAGCAGGGGAAAATGATGGTAGAAAGGACCTTAGAAGTCACTGGGCCTTGTCCAAACTTGTTAAGTGTGTTAGTCTGGGTAGACTAGAGAAACAAATCCATGGGCACACATATGTGTGAGTCCATGTATCTCGTCAGCTGCTCTGTCTCCCAGGGTATGAACAGAGAGTCTCCCACCTTCATGGAGGAAAATACCAGAATTCCCAGAATCCTTAGGGAAAGGCTATGCCCAAACAGAAGCCTCATAGTCTATGACCTGATTGACAGGCTAGATTCCACCCCTACATGCTTAATCCTTAAATTGACAATTATATAACTACCACACTAAGTCAGAAGTAGGAACTCCCCCCCCCCCCTATATATCACATACCTCTCTAGAGCCAGTATCCTATTTGAAAATCAAGGACTGTAGTTCGGTCAGGGATGGGGGGTAGGGTCATGTACATGGCCATCGAGTCAATTTCAATTCATAATGACCTTGTAGGACTGAATAGAACTACCTCTTGGAGTTTCCAAGGCTGTAAAACATTCCAAGGAGCATAAAGCCTCATCTTCCTCCTGGTGGAGATACTGGTAGATTTGAACTGCCAACCTTGTAGTTAGCAACCCAACTCATAATTCACTGCCTACCAGGGATTCTTGTATGTTATGTCCAAAAAGCAAAAGCAAACTCACTGCCATCCAGTCGATGTTGATTCATAGCCACCCTTTAGGACAGGAGAGAACTGCTCCTGTGAGTTTCTGAGACTGTAACTCTTTTACATTTCTATTTATTTATTTATTTATCCATTTATCTATTTATTTATTTATTTATTTATTTATTTATTTATTGTTAACACTAGATTCATGTTTCTCTCTCTCTCTCTATTTCCCAACAGTTTTCTTGGGAAATAATCCAAATATCATATAATTCAAAGGTTTAATCTTATCAAGATGTGCTGTACATCATTACCACAGTCAATTTTAGAAACTTTTCTTTTATCTTGTATTCTTTGTCATTGGCTCCTCATTTCCCTGAAACCTCCCCTGAGATAACCCTGAGCAACCACTAATCCAGTTGCTGAGATTGTAACTCTTTTGGGCAATAAAAACCCCTCTTTTTCTCCCACAGAGTGGTTGTTCGTGGTTTCAAACTGCTGATCTTGTGGATTGCAGCCCAATGCATAACCACTATGCCACCAGGGCTCCTATTTGTACTTTATGTAGGCCATGTTATGTAATGGGGCATGGTAACAATACTGTCCCAAACAAAGAAGGAAATAAGGTCCCCCAGTAAAGGAACTTGGGCTCAGGGGAAGACATTTTAAAAACTAGCTAAGACCACTGAAAAAGAAACATTAGTTAATATAGACAGCATGCATGGAGGCTGACTATGCACCAGACATACATTTAAGTCTTTGTGCCTACATACTATCCCTAACATTTCCATGAGAATAGGTGCAACCCCATTTTGTGGTTGTTGTTGAATGCCATCAAATTGGTCATGATTCATCAAAACCTCTTGCACAGTGGAATGAAGCACTGCTTTCCTGGCTCTGTCCTGATTGCTTGCAAAGTAGACCATTACAATCCATAAGGATTTTATGGGCTATGTTTCAGAGTATATCACCAGCTCTTTCTCCCCATTTTAGAGGTAACTACACTGAGGGACAGAGAGATGAAATAATTTACCCACTTTTGCACAGCAGATAAGTGATGGAATCAACCTGTGCATGTTCTTGGTGTTTATGCTAGCGGGCTGCCAACATCAAGGTCTGCAGGGATCTGGATCTGTGATTCTCATTGAAATACAAAGTTTCCCAATTGGTGTACTACAAGCCAACCGAGTGAGAAAATGTATGGTATCAGGTAGATTTGTCAGATCTTGTGATTAAGTTCACCATAAAGGGAGCTAGTTATGCCTTTCTTAGAAGGTTCTTTTAAACAGATCTTAAAAATACAATTGTTCATTCAAGCTTGTTTCTCTGAATGTTTCTTTCTCACTGCTGAGGCCAGGATGCCATATAGAAAAACAGAGCTAAAGTTTTCCAGGTGGCACAGAACCCAACTAAAAATCAACCTATTTTTTTACATAGGAAAAAAAAGTCTTATTATTGCACATTCTCTTCACTCTTCATGAAATATTTGGAAATATATTCTTGGGGAATCCTCAACTCAGTGCACGGCTATAAAGTCCCTTGTGATTCACAGTAGCCCTATAGGTCGGAGTAGAACTATCCAGTGGGTTTCTGAGGCTGTTGATCTGTACAGAGTACAAAGCCTCTCCTTTCTTCCATGGAGTGGCTGGCTAGTGATTTGAACTGCTGACTTTGCAGTTAACAACTCAATGCAGAAGTCACTGTGCCGCCAACGCTCCTTTTAAATATTTCTATTTTCAGTTTTATTCTAGGGATCTGAGGTCAGTGATTTTCATTGCAATACAAAGTTTGGATACAACCCAAGAAATAACTTGCTTATGTCTCAGTAGTTCTCAATGGAAACAGTTCTGTATCCTAGTGGCATTTTAGGAAATTTGTGTGTGTGTAGGGGCGG
>NW_022103958.1:24483136-24492810 GCF_000313985.2 Echinops telfairi
GGGGGGTGGAGGTGATCGCTGTCCGAGTGTGTGTGGTGGTGAAGGGCTGCTAGCACCAGGGGTTTTAAATGTTTTACAATATGAGTGAAGTTCCACCTAAGAAGAGTTACTACCTACAAATGTTCCTGTAGGCATTTATTTGGGAAATCAAAAAAACCCCAAACTAAAACTAGTTGCCATTACACAATTCCAACTTATGGTGACCCCATGGGAGGCAGAGCACAACTGTAGGGATTTCATGGTTGTGTCCTGACAGATACAGATACCAGCCATTTCTTACAGGCACCTCGGGATAGGTTTGAAGAGCCAACCTTTCTGTTAGTAAGAGAGTGTTGAGCCATGTGTTTCACCAGGGATTATTGTTTATGTTAATAATTGTTTGAGCTTAAAATCGACCTGAATTTTTTTATGCAAGCATGAAGTATACACTGACATTTCTTGCAAGGCAACTACTTTGTGAAGAATACAACTACTGAATTCTTGTGAAGAATACAACTACTGTATTCTTATTCTGTGAAGCCTTAGCCATGGTAGTTCACCCTTTGAAAAGAATTATATCCTTGATATCAGCATTACCTGGAGCACTTGAGTTATCAACACAACGCCTCCTTACCATTCTGCATTCGTAGGTGTCACAGACCCATACATTCTCAGCCTAAGGGTCTGGTGACTTCAGTGTACTTTCTAGTGTATTCACAATAAAGCGTTTTCATATTGAGACAGTAACTTATTTTAAACTGTTTTCCTTTTCTGTTGCATTAAAGTTCAGACATTATATTAATCTTTCTTAAAATGTTATGTATAGTTAAGCTATATTACCTGTGAATTTCATTTTAGAGTAGTAAAGTGAATGTCACAAAATATTTGTTTAAAAAAGGTAGGCTGAAGGGAAACGGGGAGCTTCCAATCAGTATGAGAAGAAGACGTTCTGATTGTGGTGATGATAGCATAACTTCTTAATATGATGAATGATTAAATTGAATGATTAACTTGTATGATTTGTGAATTATATGTGAATAAAACAAAAAAAATACATATAGAAAAGGAGGCATTCAGTCTGATAGAGATGGGACTCCCTGATGTAATGAATATTGTTATGGAATTGTATTTTCTGCAGTAAAATGCATGAATTTAGACTATACCTGTTGTGAATTGAATTGTGTTCCCTAATAGTATGTTTATAAATCCTAACCCTGTGCCTGTGGCTGTGGGAATGGGTTGTCGTTGATGTGTTAAATGAAAGCTAATATAAAGTATGTTTGAGCCAATCTTGTAGTCAATGTAAAAGGTGTAGATTAAGGAAGCAGAGGAGAGAGTTGAGAGCCACAAGGTCACCCAGGAGTAGAAGTGCACTGAGACAGGGCTTTCATGTAGAATTAGCAGAGATAGAAAGCATTTCACCTAGAGGCAGATGCCTGGATTTTGACTTCCAGCCTCCTAAGCAGTAAGAAGACAATTGTCTGTTTGTTAAGGTCATACACTTGTGGTATTTCTGTTAGAACCAAAATCAAACTCACTAGCCTCGAGTCAGTGCCAACTCTCAGCAGCCCTATAGGACAGGGTAGAATGCCTCTGTGAGTTTTCCAGACTGCAACTATTTATGTGAGTAGAAAGTCCAGTCTTTCTTCCATGAAGAGGCTGGTGGTTTTGAACTGCTGACCTTGCAGCTTGCAGCCCAATATGTGACCCTTCTACTTATCTGTCAGTTTGTAATACCGTTGGGGCTGGAGTGGTGCTCTGTGGCTGGGAGCTAAGCCATGGATGTTTTCAATGACAGTCGAGTCACTCACGGTGGGCAGATTTTCGTTTCCAAGCTAAGACAGACTAGGAAGAAGAATGTGAGGTCTACTTCTGGGAAATAATGGCCACAAAGAGTCTGATGGATACTTGGGGGGGGGGAGTGTGATATAGTTCCTGTAGATGAGTGCCTCAGCCTGAAGACACCCAAAATACAAGCAGAGAAGGGACGCCTCTTTAAAGCAGAGTCAACCTGAATGCCATGGATGGACCAAAACATTCCAGACTGTCATTTGCTTACAGGGTATGACTCAAATGAGAAAACACAGCTGTAGATATCCATTAATGATCTTAACATGGAATGTAAGAAAATTGGAAGTTGTCAAAAATGCAATGCAATGCATAAAGGTAAATATCCTATGCATAAGTGAAATAGACTGGTATTGACCACTTTGAATTAGACATTTGTATGGTATAAGAGGCCAAATTGGCAAAGTAAAGCAGAAGAGCTTCACATTCACAGTTAAAAAGAACATGTCAAGATCTACACTGAAACACAATGTTGTCAGTGATAGGGAACTATCCATAAGCCTACACGGGAGACCAGTAAATATGACTTCTCTAAATGTCCCAAACTACTAATGCCAAAGATGGTGAAGCTGAAGGTCTTTTACCAACTTAGGCAGTCTGGATTTGATCCAACAGGAAATCTAAGATGAATTGATAGTGAACAGTAATTGGAATATGGAAGTTGGGAAGAAGGAAGCCTTGGCTGTTAGAAAATATAGCCTTGATGAAAGAAATGATGTTGGAGATTGTGTGATAGAATTTTGCATGACCAATGATTTATTCATTGCACATATTTTTCCAACAACACAAATGGCAATTATACACATGTCCCTTGCTGAATAGAATAAAGAGAAATTAAATTAAGGGTATCTGTAGAAAGAGACAATGAAGACACTCAATATTAGTCAGAATGAGGACAGGGGCAGACTGTGGAGTAGAACATCAATTGTTCAAGTTTAAGCAGAAGACAATTAAAATCAGGTGTTGAGAGTGAAAATACGACCTTGACAATATTCCACCTGAATTTAGAAACCATCTCAAGAATAATTTTGACTCAATGAACAATAATGACTGAAGACCAGACAAGTTGTAATAACAAGCTGTGGTATTACATTAAGGAAACAATACATGAGGAAAGCTGAAGATATTTTAAAAGGCAAACTTACTGCCATCAAGAATATTCTGACTCATAACAACCCTATAAGACAGGGTAAAACTGCCCATGTGGATTTCTGAGACTGTAACTCTTTGTTTTTTCTTTTTTTAAAGAAGAAACCAGTCTTTATTAGAAAGTGACATGACTTTTACAGAGAACCCCATAGAATCTTTTCAAAAGCACCTAGAACTAGAGCATTAATTGATCAGTTTTGCATGTGGTCACGGTCATATAGCAATAAGTCACTTCTGGCTCATATTAACGAGCCATATTGTAACTCTCCATCTCAACCTTGGCTGGCAGAGTAGAACTGCGTCACAGTTTCCCAGGCTGAGCTCTTTGGGGAACAAATCACCAGATCTTTTTCTTCTGGAGAGCTACTGAGTTTAAAACAACCTTTAGGTTAACAGCTAAATACTTAAACATTGCACCATTGGGAATTCCTGTTTTCAGGATACAACAAAACTCTAGTGAAAGAAATAAAATATCTTATTAAATGGAAAGAGGTACACCATGTTCATGGATCGAAAGCCCTAATATTGCTAAGGTTCAATTCTTTCCCACTTGGTCTATAGATGCACTGTAATTCCAATAGAAATCCTTTAAGGTTTTAAATAAACCCAAAAACCAAACAAACTATCATCAATTTAATTCTCATAGGGACACTTTAGGATGGGGTAGAACTGCCCCTGTAGGTTTTTGACACTGTAATTTTTTTTCAAAGCAAAATCATTTGTTATTTTTTTTATACATTTGTTTCCTTTTTTAAATCATTTTATTGAGGCTCATACAACTCTTATCACAATCCATCCATCCATCCATCCATCCATCCATCCATCCATCCATCCATTGTGTTAAGCACATTTGTACATTTGCTCCCATCATCATTCTCAAAACATTTGCTTTCTACTTGAGCCCTTGGTATCAGCTCCTCATTTCCCCCCCACCTCCTCTCTCCACCCTCCCTCATGAACCCTTGATAATTTAGAAATTATTATTATCTTGTCATCTTCCTTCACCTACTTTTCTGTTGTCCATCCGCAGGGAGGAGGTTATATGTAGATCCTTGTAATTGGTTCCCCCTTTCTACCCCACCCTCTTTCCACCCTCTCAGTATCACCACTCTCAGCACTGGTCCTGAAGGGATCATCTGTCCTACATTCCCTGCATTTCCAGTTTCTATCTGTACCAGCATACATCCTCTGGTCTAGTCACATTTGTAAGGTAGAAGTGGGATCATGATAGTGGGGCTGGTGGTACAGGAAGCATTTAGGAACTAGAGGAAAGTTGTGTGTTTCATGAATGCTACACTGCACCCTGACTGGTTTGTTTCCTCCCCGCGACTCTTCTGTGAGGGGATGTCCAGTTCCCTACAGATAGGTCTTGGGTCCCCAATCTGCAATCCCCCTCATTCATAATGATTTGATTTTGTGCTCTTTGATGCCTGATGCCTGATCCCTTCGACACCTCATGATCACACAGGCTGGTGTGCTTCTTCCATGTGGGCTTTGTTGCTTCTCAGCTAGATAGCCGCTTGTTTATCTTCAAGCTTTTATGACTCCAGAAGCTGTATCTTTTGATAGCGGGGCACCATCAGCTTTCTTCACCACATTAGCTTCTGCACCCATTTGTCTTCAGCGATCGTGTCGGGAAGGTGAGCATCATGGAATGCCAGTTTAATATAAAAAAATATTCTTGCATTGAGGGAGTATTTGAGTGGAGGCCCAATGTCCATCTGCTACCTTAATACTAAACCTATAAATATATGCATATGGATCTATTTCCCCACCCTCATATATAAATATCTTTATACATGTATAAGCTTTTATTTAGACCCCTATAAATGCCGTTTAGTCTGTAACTCTTTAAGGAAATGGAAAGCCTCATTTTTCTCTTGAGAAGTAGCCAGTGATTTTAAACTGCTGACCTTGCAATTAGCAGCCCAATATGCAACCCACTACACCACCAGGCTCCTTCAGTTAAAAAGACAGGAAAGAAAAAAGGTCCAAATTAGTATCAGTGTCCTAAAACTGACTATGGTGATGATTGTACAACTCTTTTGGTGTTATAGGACTACTGAATTATATGATATGTGAATTATATATCAATAAAACCATTGGTGGAAAAGAGACTCTGAAATTTACTCTTCAATGTAGAAAACCTAAAAAAAATGAAGAAATTATAAAGTAAAAGAACTAAACAGAAAAAAGGCAACTCAAGAAACCAGATACAGTATTAAAATGAAATGTGTAAAACCTTAGAGTTAGAAAACGAAAAAGGAAGAACATGCTCCTCATTTCTCAAGTTGAAAGAACAAGAAAAAATTCAAGTCTCAAGTTTCAATATTAAAGGATACGAAGGGCAAAATACAAGACAACACAGGAAACACCAAATAATTTTTGTACAGAATTTCTGTACAAAGAATAATTAGTTGATGCTTTTCAGGAGGTAGTATTTGACCAAGAACCAATGGTATTAAAGAAAAATGTCCAAGTTCTATGGGCAAAACACAAGGCTCCAAGAATTAATGGAATATAAATTGTAATGTTAAAACAAAAGGATGTAGTGCTGGAAATGCTTATTTTGTCTATGCTAAGAAAATTAGAGACAGCTACATGATCAAACAACTAGAGGATATCCATATTTGTGACTATTCCAAAGAAATATGATCTAAGAGAACGTGGAAACTATCAAACAATATCATGAGCAACTAAAAACGGACGCAGCAATATATTCGCAGATAACTGTCTGGCTTTCAAGCCAATTCAGAAGATGTTGTATGAGGGTTATCATTGTTGATCTCAGAAAGGTCTTGTCTGAAAGTAGAGAAATATGTTTACCTGTGTTTTATTGACTATGCAAACACATTTAACTTTCTGGATCATTAAAAAGTAATATTTTGAGAAAAAAAAGTAATATTTTGAAGAGTGGGAATTCAGACTGCTTAACTGTGCACATATGGAATGTGCTAGAAGAGATCGTTTGAACAGAACAAGGGTCTACTGCATGGTTTAAAATCAGGACAAGTATGTGTCAGAGTTGCATTCTTTCATCCTGCTTATTCAATCTGAAAAGCTGGGCAATTTGAAGTAGAATGGGGTAGCAGTATTGGAAGAAGACTCATGAACAACATGCAATATATGCATGACAGAACCTTGCTTAATGAAAACAAAGAAGATTTGAAACACTTACTATTGAAGATCAAAGACCACAGATTTCGGTATGGATTATACTTCAACATAAGCAAACATCCTCACTACCCCACCCAAAAGCAACATCATGATAAGCAGAAAACATATTGAACTGGCCAAGAATCTTATTTTATTAGATTCATAATAAATTCCCATGGCAGAAACAGTCAAAAAATTAAACAACATACTAGATTGAGCAAATCAGAACAGTCAAAAATTAAACAACATACTAACTTGAGCAAATAAACTGAAAAGATCTCATTAAAATGATAAAAAAGAAAATTTGTCACTGAAGATAATGGTGTGCCTGACCCAAGCCATGGTATATTCAATTTTCTCATATATATTTGCCTCATATATACAATGAAGACCAGAGAAGAAATTATGTTTTTGAGTTATGGTATTGGTGAAGAATATTGAAAATACCATGACTTGCCAGAAGAACAAACAAATCTGTCTTGTAAGAAGTACAGCCAAAATGCTCCTTAGAAGTGAGTATAGAAGTGCGAGATTTCCACTTAGTTCTGTTAAACATGTTATCTGGAGGGGTCAATCTTTGAAGAAGGATATGATGCTTGGAAATGAAGAGCTGCAGCAAGAAAGAAACAGACTTTCAATTCAATAGATTGGCACAGTGGCTACAACAGTGGGCTCCAAGATTGTTAGGAGAGCACAGAGCACTGCAGTGGATTGTTCTGTTGGACATAGGGCTGTTATGAATCAGAATTGACTTGATCACACCCAGCAAAAAAAAACAGCAGGAGCCCTGGTGATGGCTGCTAGCTGCAGGGCTTCCTGCTCCTATAAGCAGTTACAATCCCAGAAAGCCATCGGGAACTCTTACCCTGTCCTAGATAGGTTTGTTTTCAGTTACTCGGCTATGACAAAGAAACCCTTATTTTTCAACAACATATATGTAAGGCGGTAGGATCAGTCTGTAAGGAAGCCTGATGGTACCCATGGGTAAGTGTTGGGCTGCTAACCTCCAAATCCTTAAAATCCATCAGCTGCTCCTCTGGAGAAAGATGAAGCTGTCTGTTCCCATAAAGATTTACTGCCTGGGAAACTCCACATAGGGCTATTGTGAGTCAGAATCAACTTTATGGCAATGTTTTTTTTTTTTATTCAATATATGATAATTGGTCTAGTTAAAATATATCCAAGGTGGACCAACCAGAATCATTTCCTGATATATTTTTCATACTGCAATAAATAACTTTTCCTTTTCAATAGCAGTTTTTAGTATTTTCTTTCTTTCTTTTTTAACAGTTTTAGTGGCATATAGTTCACATATTATACAATTCAGTCATTCAATCATATTCAAAAGAGTTGTACAGTCATCTCCACAGTCAACTTTTTTTAATAAATCATTTTATTAGGAGCTCATGCAACTCTTATCACAATCCATATATACATCAATTGTGTAAAGCACATTTGTACATTCATTGCCCTCATCATTCTCAAAACATCTGCTCTCCACTTAAGCCCCTGGCATCAACTCCCTGAAGACGAGAATTGTATGTATATTGATATTTTTAAATATCTGTTTCTTGGTTTATACTGACCTTTTGAGTAAGCATCTCTTGCCTTGTGCTAAAGAATCTTCATTTTATAAGCTCCCCAAATGATGCTTATGTATGCTAAAATTTCCGACCAATCTCACTGATAGAAAGAACTAGGATTGAATAGAGAAACCTAATGTCTAATTAAGGGGCCCTGGTTTTGCAGTGTTTTAGTGCACAGCTGCTAACTGAAAGGTCCACGGTTTGAAAACTGCCCCCAAATCCCCCCACCCCCACCACACACACACACACACACACACACACACACACACACACACGCCCTGCCATACACTGCAGGAGAAGGATGAGGCAATTTAGGTCCATAAAGATTGTGGCCTTTAAGACCATAAGGTACAGTTCTACTCCATCTTAAAAGGGTTGTTATGAATTGTAATCCATGCTATGGCAATGGATAATGTTGCATTATAAAGAACTAGTTAATTAACAAGAACCCCCTGTCACACGGTGATTAAGTACTACCAAAATGGGTAGTTTGGACCCAGCAGCTGCTTCATGGGGAGTGACCATCTGCTTCTGTAAAGATTTATAGCTGTGGAAACCATAGGGACCTGTTGTACTCTCTCCTACAGGGTCCCTGAGGGTATGAATCCATTTGAGGACATGCAACAATAATACCAATTAATTAATGATGCATATAAAGGAGTCCTGATGGCAAAGTGGGTATGAGTTGGTTTGTGATCATCATGGTCTGAAGTTGGAAACTTCCAGCAGCTCCGTGGAAGAGAGACTGGGCTTTCTACTCCTCAGACAGTTACAGCCTGGTAAAATCATATGGCTTATGATGACATGAATGACACAATCAAGAGGAATGATGTTACGTTTTATGTACCATCTTGAAGTACAATACTGTCTGTAATAAGGTAATCCTTGTATGGATTTCCCATACAAGGAAATCCAATCAATGCCATTATGATTCCAACTTATGCACCATCCACTTAAGCTAGCAATGCAGAAACTGAAGAATTCTACCAATGTCTTCAGTTGGAAATTGATAAAACATACACTCAAAATGAGTTGATAATTACAATGATTAGAACACAAAAGTTGGAATAAAGAGGAAAGAACAGTACTTGGAAAATACTTGGTGATAGAAATGAAGCCAAAGATGACATGAGAGAATTTTGCAAGACCAACAATTTCTTCATAGCAAATATACATATTTTTCAAAGCATAAATGTTACTATACATGTGGGCTTCTCCGTCTGGAATACATGGAAACCAAATTGACTACGTCTGTGGAAAGAGATGATGGAGATGCTCAAAATCAGCAGCTAAAACCAGGCGAAGTGATGACTGTGGAACAGACCATCAATTGCTCGTACGTAAGTTCAGGTTGCAGCTGAAGAAAGGGAAAGCAAGTCCAGGAGGGCCAAATACCTCCGTCAGCCTATCCCACCAGGATTCCGGACTATCTCAGGAACAGATCCGACGCTTTATCACCGATATCCGAAGACCTGGTGACAAGCACCGGAGGATGATTAGGAACATCATATTTGAAGAAAGCAGAAGACTAGCGAAAGCACAAGAAGGGAAAAAAGATGAACGTGGTGTCAGAAGAGACTCTGAAACGTGCTCTTAATCTTAGAGTAGCTAAAGCAAATGCAAGAAATGATGAAGTCAAAAAAATTAACAAAAATATTTCAAAAGGTAGCTCAAGAAGACCAAGTAAAATATTATAATGAATGTGCAAAGACCTCGATAGAAAACCAAAATGGAAGAACATACTCAGCAAAGCTTAAACTGAAATAACCAACGAGAAAAATCAAGCATTAAGGAGTGACATTGAAAAATTCCATAGGCAAAATATTGGATGATGCAGGAAACATCCAAAGAAGATGGAAAGAATACACAGTCATTGTACTAAAAAGAACTAGTCAATGTGGAGCTATTTCAAAATAATAATAATTTATAAATTATCAAGGGTTCATGTGGGAGGGC
>NW_022103958.1:24492910-24531134 GCF_000313985.2 Echinops telfairi
GAGGAAGGAAAAAATGAGGAGCTGATATCAAGGGCTCAAGTAGAAAGAATGTGTGGATAGTGATAGGAGCCGTATGAGCCCCCAATAAAGTGATTAAAAAAAAAAAGTTGAGTCATTTCAAAAGGTAGCATATGATCAAGAACTAATGGTACTGAAGGGTGAAATCAAGCTGCATACTGAAAGCATTAGTCAAAAACAAAATTCCAAGAATTGATGGAATATTAATGGAAATGTTTCTACATGCTGATGTAGCACTAAAAGCACTCACTTATCTATGCCAAGAAATTTGGAAGACAGCTAGTTGGCCAACTGTCTGGAAGAGATCCTTAACTGTATTCATTCCACAGACGGTAACCCAACTAAGTGCTCATATTATACAACAATGTCTTTGATGTCACATGCAAGTAAATTTTTGCTAAAAAGCATCCAACAATATTTGCAGCAATAAGTGGCAGGGATCTGCCAGAGGTTCAGGCCAGATTCTGAAAAGGATGTAGAACAAGGGATATGGGGGATGATGTCAGATGGACTTTGGTTGAAGCAGAGAATGCCAGAAATATGTTTAGTTGTGTTTCATTGGCTATGCAAAGGCATTCAACTGTGTGTATCCTAACATACTAGGATAGCCTTAAGAAGCATGAGAATTCCAGAACCATTTATTGTGCTCATGCTTAACTTGTACCTGGATGAAGAAGCAGTTATGCAAACAGAAAAAGGGAATACTGCATGGTTTAAAAATCAGAAAAGTTTTGTCATGGTTGTATCCTCTCACCATAGATATTCAATTTGCAGGCTGAACAAATAATAAGAGAACCTGGAGATATGAAGAAAAATTCAGCATTGGGATTGGAGGAAGGCTTATTAACAACTTGTGATATACAGATGAAACAACCTTGCTTGCTGATGAAGATCGAGGCTTTCAGTATGGATTACAACTCAGTGTAACGAAAACCAAAACCCCACAACGGGACCAATAGGTAACATCATAATAAATGGGAGAAGATTGAAATTGTCAAGGCTTTCATCTTGCTTGGATCCACAATCAATGTTTGTGGAAGCAGCATTCAAAAGAGTAAACAATGCTTTTGGATAAATCTGCTGCACAAGACTTACTTAAAGTGTTGAAAAGCAAGGAGGCTAACTTTGAGAACTAAAGTGTGCCTGGCCCAAGCCATTGTATTTTCAATCACTTCATATGCACATGAAAGTTAGGCACTAAATAAGGAAAACACAGAAAATCAATGCATTTGAATTCTAGTGTTGGTGAAAAATATTGAAAGTACCATGAGTGCCAAAGAATAAACAAATATGTTTTGGTAGAAATACAGCCAGAATGTTCCTTAGAGGCAAGGATAGCGCGACTTCGTCTCATGTACTTTAGATTATGTTATCAGGAGAGACTAGTCACCGGATAAAGGTATCATGTTCAGTGATGTGGGGGATGAGCGGGTGGGGTGGGGCTATGAAAAAAGGCAGGTCCTCAAGGAGATGAACTGACAGTGGCTGCCAATAATGGGCTCAAACATAAGAACAATTGTGCGGAAGTCACAGGACTGGTTCTGTTGTACACAGGGTCGCTCTAAGCGTGAACCGACGCAATGGCACCAAAACAAGAATCACTGGTCATAAAATGAGCCATCTCACTGTCATCCAGAAAGAAGAGTCAGGAGGGGAGTGTGTTCTGAACCTTAACCATTGGACATTGGACCACCCTGATCCAAGAAGCAGAGCTGTGACACCAAACGAGTGGCAGCAGCAGAACCAGGAGCCAGGGCATAAGACAGAACCAGGGCGTAAGAGAATGGTGAGCTTCCTGGCATACTTAATGAGTAAAGCTAATCGGGATGCCTCCACGCACTAATACAGAGTTAGGTTTGCTGACCCAAGGAGCCAGTGCCTTCTGCTTGAAGTTTGTGGTGGCATGGCATGCCCTTTGAGCATTGATCAAGAACACAAACAACAATTTTCTAACATTACCCAAGTAGGGCAGAGGCCAATAACTGGCCTTGTGACTGCAAGGTCAAGGACCAAAGAATGGCATGCCTGTGGACACAGATAAAAAGAGGCACCTTTGATTATAAATCCCATAATCATGGTATGGTCTGTGCGTTTTGTGTGGCACGGCACTTACCGTATAAGCCAACCCAAATATAACAGAGGCGCCGACTTTTATCACAAAAACTGCATTAAAAAATGTGCTGGAAAACTTCGGCTCATACACGAGTATATCGGTACTTTGAACACGGCAGAGAAGCAGGACATGTCTGGGGAGAGATGATTGGTATCAGAATTGCTAAAGGGTGAAAGAAGGTGGAGGCGTGTCTGACCGACACCTCATAAGAATCGGTCTTCGGTGAATATCGAGTCTCCGTTTCTTTGTAAAGTCAGAGGCGGTCAGATGGCACCTCCTCATCTTTTTTTACCGGGACTCAATAAATAGTAGTCACTAGTATAATCTAATGCCTCAATTTCTCTCCTGTCTATATAATCTGTGGGGATCAGACCCAGTGCTCTGTAAAATCACTGCCAGCGCCTGGCTCTCTCTTGCTCTCCTCCCCCCTCCCTCCGTTCCCTCCCTCTCTATGTGCCTCTCCGGTTTAAATTCCTCAGTCATGATTTTCTGGGTGTGAGTCATGCTCAATGACCTTTCAACCTCTGTGGATTTGTCTTAGTGACACAACGTTGTACTTTGCTATTTATTTTCTTTATTATCAAGCTGTAGGCCATACTTGTGATTTTTTATAGAAAGACGGAGAATTAGAAGGATCAGCCACACATATTGACTGAAGGGTCTCATAGCCTTTCTAACAAGATTCAGATTCCAATATCAAACAGAATGTGCCACTGTTTTCTCTATTGCCTCCTATTGTACTTTCGTCCCTGTGACAAAGGCCCTGGAAGGTGGGGGCAGGGGGAGAGGAGAGGGAGAGAGAGAATGGACCAAAAAGTGCTCAGGAAGAATGGGGTTGTTTCTTTTACATGAGCCCAGGGCTCTCAGGCTAGCTTCTTGCCTATCCATTGGCAAGGGGCTGCTTCACATTCCACTGGCACTCTTAGAACGTAATTGCTTGTAGTGCCCCATCAACTCCAACACAAACAGAGAAATGAACAGAGTGCAAACTAAAATGTGCATGCTATTCTGTGTGGCCCCAGAATGACTTGAGTCTCCTGAATGGAATTTCATACATGTGTTGGGTGAGATGATTTATTATGGGAGGTAATGGAAATTAATTTCACTATGAACTCTGGGCACCAGCAAAATGCCTAAGTGCTGAGCCATTGTCTGTAAGTAGGCTATAAAGCTGCTACTTGCTTCTGGCTGGGCAGCGAGGTGGCGATGACCACTTGTAAAACAATGAGCTAGAAGAGGAGGTTAATGAGCCCTGGCAGCCAGACAGCCTCCACTGCATGCCCCACCAGCCCCCGCTGTCATGGGACTTTGAGTCTTCTTGGCACCGCAAATAACAGGGATGCTGCAGCAGTCCCTGTATCCGGAAGATCAGCCAAGGCAATGGAGAGGGGAACATTCCTCAGGGAGCCAATGACGATTCTTTGGCCATGAAGCGGGGTGGCCTCATCCCTAGGAGTGCCCTTAGTAGGAATCAGAGTGGCTCAGAGCTATAAATGGACCCTGAGGAGATTGTTTCTAAGGATGACCTAAGTTCAGACTCTCATTGCTAAATTTGTGAAGGACAGTGCTTCCCCGGAGAGTTTATGGACTTCAAGGACTCTCCCTTGGGTCTTCTTATGTACAGTTTGCAAAAAGTGTGCTGGTCACGACTGGGAGGTCCAAAATCTAGAAGCCAGTCATTCTAAGCTCTTTAATGAAGCCATTCCACAGAACCTGTTGTTATGCCACAATTATGAGGCCGGAGAAAGGTAGGGCTTTCACTGGACTTTCTACAAAATTCAAGCATATGACTATGATACTCTACTTGGCACTCACTAACTAGGACACTACATATAGATCAAATACTTTATTTCTCCACTAAAATGCTTTGCTTACTACTGTATTTCTAGAGCTTATGACAATGCTTGGTCCATAAAAAATATCAATAGGTGCTTGTTGAAGGAATGAATGAACCATAGCAAATGCTTCGGGGAATACAAAGATAGAACAAAACATAGAATGGCCTTAAAATAGTTTTCAATGTATTAGAAGAAACCCACTACTGTTCAGTCAATTCCATCTCATAATTGCCCTATAGGACACAGTAGAGCTGCCTTTGTCAGTGTTCTGAGGCTGCAATCTTTATGGATGTAAACTGCCTCACTTTTCTCTTAGAGCAGCTAGGGTCTTCAAACCATCAACCTTTCAGTTAGCAATCCAACACCTAACTCACGGTCCCACCACGTTTCATTGGAGTTAATGGAATTAATAAGCAAGTATTAATTTCTTTCACTCATTTTCCAACCAATATTTAGTAAATGTTTACTAAATCCCACGCACTATTTAATACTATGGGATTAATAGTGAATAAAAGAGTGTCTGGCTCTTACTGTCTTACTAATAAGTGAAATTATACAGAGATAAACAGAAAGAATAATTTCTGAGAGAGAGAAAAGCCATGAATTGTAGAAGAGCTAGTTTAAGTAGCCATAACCTTCATACACAGAGGACCATTTCCATGAGAACAGCAGGGAGAGCAGTTTCTTTTGTGCCTCAGATAGTGAAAAAACTGAGCTTCTAAAAAACAAAAGTTTGCTTTCCTGAACACTATTTATCTTATTACTAAACACAATTCCATTTCAATTTTATCCACAGAGAAGTTTGACTCAGGGCTGGTTTACTAACACTGGTTTAGGAACAGTTATGTAGTTTAGACCACCACTGACATCACCACTCATCTATCATTTTGTCATACTGTGACAACTGCTGTGTTGCTGTGATGCCAGAGGACATGCACGCGGTAATTCAAATATTAGCATGGTTACTCATGGCGAACAGATTTCAGAGGAAGTGCCAGACTAAGAGCAGCCTAAGACTGCACAGGCTCTCCACTTCTGGATTCGCCATTGAAAACCTCATGACTAGCAGCAAAATATTGTCTGTTAGAGTGCGAGAAGGTGACCCTCCTAGGTTCAGAGAAACCCAAAATACAACTGACAAAGAGCTGCCTCCTTAAAGTAGAGTTGACACTAGCAGCACGGATAGAGTAACGCTTCCATGGTCCCTGTTTGCTGAATGGCGAGGCGCAACTCAAAATTAGAAGGAGCAGCTGCAAACATCCATTTGAAATTGTCAAAAAATGAAATGGCACCAAAAAGTTTGCTATCTTTGGAATTAGTAAGTTGAAATGGCCTTGGCCATTTTGAATTTTGCATTGTGTGGTTTATTATGCCCAAAATGAGAAATTCAAGAGGAATAGTGATGTCTTCATCATCAAAAAGAACTTCTCAAGATCTATCTTAAAGTATAATGCTAGATGAGATAGGATAATATCTAGATGCCTACAATTAATATAAACTATTATTCAAATTTATGTACTGTCCATGAAAGTAAATGAAGAAGAAACAAAAGACTTCAACCAACTTCTTCAGTCTAAAATGACCAAGCACACCAAAGCACAGAGAGGAGCATAGGGCTGGCCCCGCTGTGAGACACGACGTCCCTCCTGACCCATACCACTATGGAGACACAGTGTGGGAATTGTGTCCTATCTGGTCCCAGCACACTGAGGTGAAACACTAAGAGTGTGCAACAGAATAGCAAGAAGAACAGAGCAAAGAAGTCCCCAGAGAATACCAAAAATAGACTTTGGGGGTAGGGCATGGCACCCCATCAGACTCAATCAGGAAACACTCCTAAAGGTCAACAAAAAGACCTTGAACTATTCTTTTTGTTTGGTTGTTTTTGTTGTTGTTGTTTGTTTTGTGAAAACAAAACTATTGTTGCTTTGTATTGCTCTGTCTTGTTTTTTGTGTATATTATTGTCTCTGTAGGTCTATCTAGGTAAGATAAGCGGGATAAACGACCTGTAGGTGAAAACAATAGGACAGATGGTTGTGGGGGAGACATGGGGAAGTGGGAGGCAGGGGAAATGAAGTGATTGTTAACAAACCCAGGGACAAAGGAACAGCAAGTGATCCAAAATCGATAGCGAGGAGGTTGTAGGAGGCCTGGTGAGGCTTGATCAAGGAAAATGTAACCAAGATGAATTACTGAAACCCAAATAAAGGTTGAACATGATAGTGGAACAAGAGGAAAGTAAAAGGAAATAGAGGAAAGAACTAGGAGGCAAAGGGCATCGACAGAGGTCTAAATACAGACATGTACACGTGTAAATATATTTATATATTATGATGGAGAAATAGATCTATGTACATATATTTATAGGTTTAGAATTAAGGTTGCAGATGGACATTGGACCTCTACTCAAGTACTCCCTCAATGCAAGAACACTTTGTTCTATTAAACTAGCATTTCATGATGCTCATCTTCCAACATGATTGCCGAAGATAAATGCGGGTGCATAAGCAAATGTGGTGAAGAAAGCTGATGGTGCCCGGCTATCAAAAGATGTAGCATCTGAGGTCTTAAAGGCTTGAAGGTAAACAAGAGGACATCTAGCTCAGAAGCAACACAGCCCACGTGGAAGAAGCACACCAGCCTATGTAATCACGAGGTGTCAATAGGATCAGGTATCTGGCATGAAAGAACAAAAAAATCATATCACTGTGAATGAGGGGGGGTTTGTAGTGGAGACCCAAAACCCATCTGTAGGAAACTGGACATCCCTTACAGAAGGGTGGTGGGGAGAAGATGAGCCATTCAGGGTGCAGTATAGCACCGATGAAACATACAACTTTCCTCTGTTCTCTAACGCTCACCCCCACCCCCCGCCCCACTATCATCACCCCAGTTCTACCTTACAAATCCAGCTAGACCACAGGATGTACAATGGTACATATAAAAGCTGGAAACACAGGGAATCCAGGACAGATAAACCCCTCAGAACCAATAATGAGAGTAGTGATACCAGGAAGGTAAAGGGAAGGTGGGGGAGCAAGGGGGAACCTATCACAATGATCTACATATAACCCCCTCCCTGGGGATGGACAACAGAAAAGTGGGTGAGGGGAGGCATGGGACAATGTAAGACACGAAAAAAAACATCTATAAATCAAGGGCTCATGAGAGAGGGAGGGTGGGGGAGGGAGGAGAAAAATGAGGAACTGATACCATGGGCTCAAGTAGAAAGCAAACATTTTGAGAATGATAATGGCAACAAATATACAAATGTGCTTGACACAGTGGATGGATGGATGGATTGTGATAAGAGTTGTATGAGCCCCCAATAAAATGATTAAAAAAAATAATGATCAAGCAGACAATCAATTCAACCTACTAAATTCACTGTTGGCATCACCCAGAATTATACCACACTATTCAACATGGAGAAGAGTGTGAGATTAGGGACACAGGATGGGAAAGTAGTGATCTTAATTGAATGTCAAATGTTAAAATATTTTGTTTTCAAAGTGTTTACTGGACATTCATGACTACATGAAGATATCCTTCAAGCTCTCCTCGGGGTTTGGAAGGGGCTGATGCAGATGAGGGTTTCTGAATACTTAAGTTTCTCTGTTAATCTGTCTTGGCTGTGCATTTTGGGTATATAAACTTATTTTTGATCCATTCCTCCCAATGTTTATAGTGTATTTAAAGCTATCTAAAATATTTTTCTTTCACTTCCTTGCTAGATGGCCTTCCAAGTTTGGCAAGAAAAATAATTAGTCACTTAATTATTATTTAAATAATTCATTGCTGTTGTTACTTATGCTGGTGCATATTAGACTGAGTTGCCCGGAGAGAAACAGCTATTTGTAAGGCCTGAGCCTGTGACTTGCAAGTTGGGACTTAAATTTTAAACTATGATGTTATCTTTGATCAAAGCATCTTATTATCTACGGTGCATCTTTTCTACTTGACAATAATGTAGATGGCATGTGCCTACGTTGGAGTATTCAGGTATACAAATGAATAGTTCACTTAGCTGCCAATCAGAATGTAGCAGGTTCACATTCACTCAAAGGTGCCTTGGTAGAAAGACCTAGTGATCTATATCTGAAACATCAGAACGCTATAAAACACAGTTCTAATCTGACACACAGAGTTGCTAAGAATTGGAATTAACTTGACAGCAACTGGTTTTTCAAGAGGAAGTTGAATCAGAGATACACAGTACTTGGGGTTGGTGGTCTAAATTAATATGATTTATGGTTCCTTCCCTATTCAGTTAAGTTATGGCTAACCATCTTAATGTAGAAATAGATGCTAGGAATAATCCTGTTTCTGTATAGACCAGTGGTTCTCAACCTTCCTAATGCCGTGACTCTTTAACGCAGTTCCTCATGTTGTGGTGACTCCTCAACCATAAAATTATTTTTGTTGCTACTTCATAACTATAAGTTTGCTGTTGTTATGAATTGGGTGACTCCTGTGAAAGGGTCATTCGACCCCCAAAGGGGTTGCTACCCACAGGTTGAGAACCACTGGTATAGATCCACCTGGTGTGATGTCCAAGTGCAAGGCCATGGGTCATATTGTAATGTGAATATACCTTGTGGCACACAACACCAAAAATATAGGACAGTGAAGGGGAAACAGGTTTAAATGTATGGAACCAGAAGTTGGTCTGTGGAAAATCCTTTCAAATCTTACCATTTAATAGAATTTTTCCTAAATTTGAGAATTCTAAGAAAAATTATGATGTTTCTTCATAGTTGGGGAAAAGTTGGAAAATAAAAAGTAGCTTTCTCAAATATCAATAATTCACAAATATTTGTGTTAGCTGTGCTCCCGGACAACTAGGGTTAAGATGTGTGCTCCTTTCCCTGCAAGGGGCTCTAGGAGCTTCTTGGAAATGCTGCAGCAGCAAAAGAGAAGCAAACTGAAAACATCTTCACAAAAGCAGCTTCTGAAACTTGAAGGTACAGAGATGGAAAGAGGTGGAAAGAAGATAGGAGAATTGGTACTTCTGAATTGTGGTGCTGGTGAAGACTATTCAAATAGCATGGACTGCTAAAAGGACAAACACATCTATCTTGGAAGAAATATGGCCAGAGTGCACCTTAGAAGCAAGGATGATGAGAATTTATCTCATGTCCTTCGTACATGTTGTCAGTAGAGATTAACCCCTGGGGGAAAACATCATGCTTGGTAAAGTAGAAGAATGGTCAAAGAGAGGAAGGTCCTCAAGGCTGCAACAACGAGCTCAGCATAGGAAGAACTGGGAGGCTGGCGCAGGACCAGGCTGGGGTTAGGTGATGTGCATAGGGTTGCTATGGGTTATAACCAACTTGATGACACCTGACAACTGGGAAATATAGGAAGTTAAAAAGATTAGCACCCAGCTTTCTAGGAGAGAACCAGAAAAATGCAAAGCCTTGGATGAAGTCAGGGAGACACACTGGTCTTTTTTGTTGTTCTTAACCCCCCCTACCTCAGTGTTCTCTATTTTCTGGGAGGAAAGAATTTTTCCCCAGTAGCAAGATATGGACACCTTGAATTTTCAGATTTATTTAGCTGAAATGGCATGTAAACCAAGAAATAAAAGGCCTGCTTCTTCAGGCCGGTTTGGATCTCTATTTGAGGTGATGAACCCACTTGCGAAAATAAATTTACCAGTGGTTCTTAATACAGTTGGACTAGGGTGAGGGAAAGCGTCAACTAGAAACACTGCTCCCGTTTGACTTGCTTCTAGAACTGTCGGTGCACTGAGTGCCAACTCTCCATAGTTTCTGCTGGAGAAATAACTCAGTATGTGGTGCTCTTCCTTTTGTGGATCAGGAATCTATATTCTGTGGGACTCTTCTGGTCTTTGTTCTGAAATGGTTTGCATTCTGGAATTCCTAGTCAAGAGTTATATAGTCATAAGTGTTTTTGTCAGCAATAATGGATAGTTAAACTTTAGAGCAAGATGATCCATTTGGATCCAGATAGGCTGGATAGAGACACTGGTTTTGTTATTTTCTAGCTGTGTAACTTTAGCTAAGATATTAACCTCTTTGAATCGCATCTGAAACATGGAATGTCAGGTTATTACTTTCTAACATTGGAGTAGGAATTGTGCCTGGCACTAAAAGGCATATTTATTAGTGCTCCATAACCCAATCCACTCCTGGCTCTCAGTTTTTCCCTGAAATATATCCTTGAAAAAGATATTCAATCCCTTGGCATTGTCAGTTCTAAATCACAGTGATCCCATGTGTTACAGAGTAGAACAACTTGCTAGGTGGGGCAATTATATAATCTCTTGACAATTTGTGAAGGGGTGGAGTTTAACCTGCCAATCAGGTCACAACTTGATGACTTCATCTGGAGGCACTACAAAGATAAATAGGTCACTAGAGGCCAGATACACACCCTTCACTCTGCTTGTCGTCCTGCTGACAAGCCGCATGGAGACCCCTGATGGAACCAGAGCCCTGGAGCTGGAGGAGCCACATGGAGACCCACACCAGCACTGAGATGATTCCACCACCACTGGATCGACAAGACTTTCCACCCACTGGCCTGTGATCTTCCCGCATTCGGGGTCATTGCATGTGTTGCGTGAGTCTGTAAAGGAAATTATAGACTGGTATCGAACAGATGGGCTAATATTGGACTTATGGACTTGATCTGGACTGGGCTAGAATGTTTTCTTAATATACCGTATATACTCGTGTATAAGCCAAGTTTTCCAGCACATTTTTAATGCAGTTTTTGTGTAAAATTAGGTGCCTCAGCTGATATTTGGGTCAGCTTATACTCGAGTATATACATTACAATTACTCTTTGAGATAAAGTCCTTTATTACACACATATGCGTGTCTATGAATTTGTTTCTCCAGTCAAACCTGGACTAACACACTAGGATTTTCTTGGCTATAGTCTTTATGAAGGCAGATTTCCAGGCCTTTCTTCTGCAGTGGGCTCAAATCACCAGTAAGAGTTTATGACAAGTGGTTTGTGCCACTCAAGACTTACATAGGCCCTTAAAACCGAAATGCAAACAACTGTTGGGTAGACTCGGACCACTTGTGATCCAATAAGAGTGGAACATCTCTCTGGAATTCTCAAGACCATACATCTTTAGGAAAGCAAACAAGCTCAGCCTTCTCACATGGAACAGCCAGTAGGTTCCACATGCCAAACTTACAGTTAGCAGCCCAAGCACACACACTTGACCTACTATATCATCGATGCTTCATGTGCCTTGCAAAAAAAAAGCAAGCAGACACCCAGCTACCCAGTTGACTACAACTCCTGGCGGCCCTCACCATTCTCTCTTCTATAGAATGTTCTGGCTGTATTTCTTCCAAACAGATTTGTTTGTTCTGTTGGCAGTCCATGGTACTTTCTTTATTCTCTGGTTTTCCTTATTCTGTATTTCATTTTCCCATGTACATGAGATGATTGAAAACCCCTGACTTGGGTCAGGAGCATCTTAGTTCTCAAAACGACATCCTTGCTCTGTACTCTTTGGAGCGGTCTGGTGGGGCAGACGAACCCAGCGCAATACTTAACTTGTTTCTTGACTGCTGCTTCCATTACCTTTCATTGTGGGTCCAAGAAAGGTAAAATCCATGACAATTTCAGTCTTTTCGCCCTTTACCACAATGTTACCTTTTGTGAGGATTTGGATTTTCTGCAATTCACATTGAAGTCTGCAATCTTTGATCTTCATCAGTAATTGCGTTAAGTCCTCCTTCCTTTCAGTAAGCTAGGTTGTGTCATCTGCATATCATAAATTGTTAATAACTCTTCCTTCAATCCTGATTTAAAATTCTTTCTCCACATATAGTTCACTTTCTCTGTTTATTTGCCCAGCATGCAACACACACTTGTTCTAATTCTAAACCATGGGTACTCCCTTGTTCCAGTTGAACAATTCCTCTTGATCCCCTCAGGTTTCACATGAATATAGTGAAGTGTTCTGGAATTTCCATTCTTCTCAAGGCTATCTGTAGGTTGTTGTGTTTTTTTTTTGTATGAGCCATACAGTCGAGTACCTTTATATAGTCAATAAAACATAAGTAAAGGATTGACCTTGGCCTTGAATAGTTAGTACTTGGTATAGTGGTTATATATTGGGCTACTAACTACAATGCCAGTAGTTCAAAACCAGCCACCATTCCTCAAGAGAAAAAACAGACTTTCTACTCCTGTAAAGAGCTATAGTTTGGGAAACTCAGAAGGGTACTTCTACCCTATCCTTTTGGGTTGTAGAAGTTGACATTGATTCAAAGGCAATGAGAAAATGAGAAAGACTCTGAAAATGGCCTGCTTACTCAAGAAACAGGATTGATCCTACAGAGCTGAGGAAGAGGGTACACCCAGGTAGAGATGCTACATTTCACTACTGCTGGGATATTGAAAGGGCAGTAAAATGTCCACGAGCAGCCAATAAAATCAAAAAGTGGATATGCCAGCTCTTGCTACAGGAAGGTGCCACTGCCAGAGCAACACTGCTGGGAAGAAGGGACGAAAAGGTAGTCTTTTCTCTCTTGTTTTACAGTCACTTTGATATCATTTACTGACAAATTCTAGCCAGAAGCAAAATCTGGGGATGTAGTTTACAAAGTGATTGTTCCGGAAGCCCTACTATGTGCCACAAGGCAATACAAACAAATGAAAGTCATACAGATCAGAAAGGAAGAATCAAAACTGTCTTTATTCACAGACAACATAATTGTGCATATGTAAACTTTAAGAATCATTATACATAGAACTTGTTGAATTGGAGAATGTTTTGTTGTGTATATTTTTGCCAAAATTGAAAAAATTACATGAATAACAATGAGTATGGAGAAGAGAAACTGTTCTAAAATTGATTGTGGCAAAGATTGTACAACTCTCCTTGATGTGGTTGAGTGATTGAATGGTATGCTGTGTGGATGAAGGGCCATTAAAACTTTAAAAAAAGAGAAATTCTAAGAATGTATGACAGAGCTACTAGACCTGATAGGAATTTTAGCAAGGCCTCAGGAAACAAGGTTCATAAATAACTGAATTGTAATTCTACAAAGTACTGATAAACAATTATGAAATAAATAATTTAAATAAAATTTTACCACAGTATCAATAAATTAGACACTTGGGGATAAATGTAACAAAACACAAATGTGCTTGACACAGTGGATGTGTGTATGGATTGTGATATGAGTTGTATGAGCCCCCAATAAAATGATTAAAAAATATGAACAAGACCCATACAGTGAAAATGAATTTGCTGAAAAATTAAAGGCCTAAATAGTTGGGGGTGGGGGAAAATATTTTCATGCAAGGCAATAGTTTTTATATAGAGTTTAAATTCTGAGCACACTGGTTTGCAAAAGGCTTCGGATGGTAGTGACAGCCTAAAATCTATTTTCAGGATTTTAGATTTAATCTATATTGACTTCTTTCTGATCGTTAATCAAGGATGTAGATAATTTTTCTCTCAGGCATATCTTGGAAACTAGATTGCCTCCACTCTTCTCTAGCCAGCCTAGTTAGAGGTAGCCTCTCTGAGGAGCTTGCCCAGGTGTGTCCTTAGCATGGATGACCAGACTGGGGATAGTACTTGAATCATACAGTCCCGCCCTGTCAGGTGCACCCTGGCTGCATTGGAAAGAAGCTCCGGGACCAATCTTGCAAGATCTTTTATCTGACACTGTACATGCCCCAATCATGGTACTCTTCCTACTTCTGTAGTTACACTTATAAATGTGATTTATGGATCTGCCACCAGTCATGAACTTGTGACAGTTTCCTTCATTCCATACTTAATTCGGGGATGCCATTTTGACTTCATGCTAATGACCTCCCTCATCCAGATTATGTGTCTGTGTTTCTGTGTTGCCTTTATCTCTCTCTCTCTCTCTCTTTTAAAAATCATTTTATTGAGGGCTCACGCAACTCTTATCACAATCCACATATACATCCATTGTGTCAAGCACATTTGTACATTTGTTGCCATCATCCTTTTCCAAACATATTCTTTCTACTTGAGTCCTTGGTATCAGCTCCTCATTCTTTCCCTCCTTCCCTCCCTCTCACCCTTCCATCCTCATGAACCCTTGATAAGTTATTAATTATTATTATTTTCATATCTTACCCTGTCCAATGTGTCCCTTAACCCATGTTTCTGTTGTTGGTCACCCTGGGGGGAGAGGGGTGTTATACATCAATCATTGCAATTAGCTTCCCCTTTCTCCCCTCACCTTCATTGTATTGATACTCCCATTATTGTTCCTGGGGAGGGGATTTAACTATCCCAGATTCCTTGTGTTGAGAGCTCTTATCTGTATCAGTGTACGTGCTCTGGTCTAGCCGAATTTGTATTGTAGAATTCGGATCATGATAGGGGCATTAAATAACTAGAGGAATGTTGTATGTTTTGCCAGTGCAATACTGTACCCTGGCTGGCTCGTCCCTCCCTTGTGACCCTTCTGTGAGGGATGTCCAATTGTCTACAAATGGGCTTTGGGTCTCCAGTCCAGCCTCCCTTGTTTACATCAATATGATTGTTTGTTTTGGGTCTTTTGATGCCTGATATCTGTTCCTGTCAACAACTCATGATCACACAGGCTGCTGTGCTTCTTCCATGTGGGCTTGGTTGCTTCTCAGCTAGATGGCCACTTGTTTATCTTTAAGCCTTTAAGACCCCAGCTTAAAGGGCACCATTAGCTTTCTTCACCACATTTTCTTACATACCCATTTTGTTTTCAGCGATCATGTCAGACATGTTAGCATCATATAATGCCAGGTTATTAGAAAAAAGTGTTCTTGCATTGAGGGAGTACTTGGGTAGAGACCCAATGTCTGTCTGCTACCCTAATACTTAGTATATAAATATATATACCTAGATCTATGTCCTTATTATTATATATAAATATATGTACATGTCTGTATTTAGACCTCTATGAATGTCCTTTGCCTCCTAGATCTTTCCTCTATTTTCTTTTACTTTCCTCTTGTCCCACTATCATGTTTGACCTTCATTCGGCTTTCAGTAATTCCTCTTGGCTACACTGCTCTTGATCACATCCCAACATTCTAGGCCCTCCTCACCATGGATTTTAATCACTTGTTTCCTTGTCCCTGGGTTTGTTGGCTCCCCATTTCCCTTCCTCCACCTCACCCTCTCCCATGTTCCACCCAGAATTGTTGGTCCCATATTTTTCTCCTCGGGACTGTTTACCCTGCCTATCTTACATAGACATAAAAAAAAGAAAAAAAGGGAGAAAAAAAGCCTATAAATAATTCCAGGTCTGTCTGTTGACCTTTATGAATGTTTTTGATCCAGTCTAATGAGGTGCCAAGCCCTGCCCCTCAGGCTGTTTTTCGGACTCCTTGGGGCTCTCATTGCTTTGTTCCCCTTGGTCTTCTATTGCACTGCCTTCGTGTTTTCCCCCCTTTGGGGACGCTGGTGGTGGTGGTGTCAGACTGGACACAGTTCTCACATTGTGTCTCCAGTGTTGTCCCCCGTTGCACTATGGGTCAGTGAGGGGGCACCATGTCTCAGGGTGGGGCCAGCCCCACTGTCTTCTCTGTGCCTTGGCTGCCCCAAGCAGGAATATCGTCCTCATGGGTTGTTGGGCTAGGATGTGGTGTTCAACCCATAGCTACCCTATCTAGGCACAACACAACAAAGTGATACCAAGAAAGGAGGACAAGGGGGCTGTCACTGGAAGAGGCCAGCTAAACAAAAACTCCTGGCCGTCCCTCAAAGGGGTTTCCTTTCCAAAGAAGCCAGGTAGCTATTAGAAGGCTATGAAAGAGACAGAGTACTAATGGACCAGAACTCGGGCAAGCTTAGTAAGACCAGTCGCGTCTCACGTACCCTTGGGCACGTTCGCTCAAAGCTCGGGCGTGCGCAGAAGAGCCAGCATCGCTCTACATCACACGTTTGAGCGCATCCACTAGGAACTCACCACTACACACAACTGTGCCCTCCAAGTGGACGTGGTTTGAGACCAGTCAGGGAGAGAGGGCATAAAAGAAAAGGCACCGCGCTAGCCTCTCGGCTGGGTCTCACCTCCGGCTGCTCCTCTTTCCAGGAGGTGGCACCATCTCTCCTGCCGCCCCTCCTTTCCTGGTCTCCGTGTGTCTCTCCACAGTCCTCTACACTGCCCAGAGAGCCCGCTTTTGTCTGAGAAGGTACTATCAAAAGCTTTACTTTCACTCCTGAAAGTTTACTTGAACTTCAAATAGTGCTTCTGCTGAGAACCAAGGAAACCCAACCATTGCCAAACCTAACAAACATTTCCCTGTCCTGGGCCATCGCACAATTGTTCCTGTGCCTAAGCCTGTGGTCGCAGCACTTGCCAATCCATCTTGCTGAGGGCCTTCCTCTGGTTGGCCTACCCTCCACCTTCCCCAGCACGATGCCCTTCTCCAGGGACAGGTCTCTCCTGATAACAGGTCCAAAGCACGAAAACAAATGCTTGCCATCCTTTCCCCTACTGAGCACTCTGGCCATGTGTCTTCCACGACAGATCAGTTTGTCCTTTTCCCTGTCCATAATACTTCCAGTATTCTTTGCCAGCACCACCAGAGAGCCCTAGACATTCCTCAAAATAGCTTACTCAAAAAAAAAACCTGGTAATACTGACGGTTGGCAAGGATAGAGTAACTGTAACTTTTATTCATTCTTGTTGTTGTTTATTATTACTGTTTATTTTGAATTGACTTTTATTTTATTTTTTTAAATCGTTTTATTAGGGGCTCATACAACTCTTATCACAATCCATACATACATTAATTGTGTAGAGCACATTTGTACATTCATTGCCTCATCATTCTCAAAACATTTGTTCTCCACTATATCAACTGTCTTTTGGAGGGTCTTGTTTTTCATTAGCCCCTGAGCAAGCATGATATTCTCTTCCAGAGGCTGGTACTTCATTATTAATATGTCCAGAATATGAGACAAACTCACACCGCCCTCCCTTCTATGGAACATTCTGGTTGTACTTCCTCAAAGACAGATCTGTTTGTTTTTTGGCAGTCCATAGTACTTACCATATGCAAAGCATCAAATCTTCTATGGTTTTTCTTATTTATTGCCCATCTTTTACATGCATATAAGCTATTTGAAAATACCTTGGTTTAGGTCAGGCACACCTTAGTCCTCAAAGCGGCATGTTCAGTAGATTTTCCTAAGGATATATATCATTTGATTTCTTAACTGCTGCTTCCGTGAGCATTGATTGTGGATTGAAGTAAAATGAAATTGTTGACTTCACTATTTTCTTCTTGTATTGTGGTGGTGTCTTTTGGTCCAGTTGAAAGAATTTTTGATTTTTACATAGTGAGTTCTAATGAAGGAACCCTGGTGTTATAGTGTGTTCTGCATTGGGCTGCTAACCACAAGGTCAGTAGTTCAAAACTACCAGCTGTTCAGCCACTCTACTCCTATAAAGTGTTACAGTCTCACAGGGGTAGTTCTATCTTGTCCTATAGGGTTGCTATGAGTGGGAATCGACCCAAAGGCAGTGAGTGGTTTTGGTTGAATCCATACTGAAGGCTGAACTATTTGATCCTCATTAGGAAGTGCTGCAAGTCCTCCTCACTTTCAGTAGGCAAGATGGTGGCATCTGCATGTCACACGTTGTGAATGGGACTTCCCCTAATCCTAACACCACATTCTTCTTCATACAGTCTAGTGTCCCAGGTTAGTTTCTCAGCATACAGCTCAGCAATTACATTGCTAGGTGTATATCCAAAAGAAACAGAAACTTACACCCACACAAAGACAGGTTCATATAGGAGCTCTATTCATAATATCCCAGAGATGGAAATAACTCAAATGTTTATCAACAGGTAAATGAGTAAACAAGTTCTTGTTGTCTACACAATAGAATACAAATCAGCAATAAAAAGGAACAAATTATTGACACATACCAAAATAATGGGTGCATAAATAACTTTTGACTGACTAAAATAAAGTAGACGTGGATAAACAATCTGGAGGAGAAAACAATGGGACTGACGGTTCCAGAAGAACATGGGAGACAGGGAGGTGGGGGAAATGAAGTGGTTATAACACACTCAGGGACAAGGGAACAGCAAGTGATCCAAAATCGGTGGCGAGGAGCGTGTAAGAGCTTGGTGGGACTTGATCAAGGGCAATGTAACCGAGAGGAATTACTGAAAACCAAGTGAAGGCTGAGCATGATAGTGGGACAAGAGGAAAGTGAAAGAAAATAGAGGAAAGAACTAGGAGACAAAGGGCATTGATAGAGGTCTAAATACAGGCATGTACATATGTAAATATATTTATATATGATGAGGGGGAAATAGATCTATGTGCATATATTTATAAGTTTAGTATTAAGGCAGCAGATGGCCATTGGGCCTCCACTCAAGTACTTCCTCAATGCAAGAACACTTTGTTCTATTAAACTGGCATTTCATGATACTCACCTTCCTGACACAATCTCCGAAGACAAAGCGGGTATAAGCAAATGTAGTGAAGAAAGCTGATGGTGCCTGGCTATCAAAAGATATAGTGTCTGGGGTCTCAAAGGCTTGAAAGTAAATGAGCGGCCATCTAGCTCAGAAGCAACAAAGTCCACATGGAAGAAGCACACCAGCCTGTGTGATGATGAGGTATCAAAGGGATCAGGTATCAGGCATCAAAGAACAAAAAATCATATCATTGTGAGTGAGGAGGAATACAGATTGGGGACCCAAAGCCCATCTGTAGGCAACTTACAGAAGGGTCACGGGGAGGAGTCAAGCCAGTCAGAATACAATGTAGCAATGATGAAACACAACTTTCCTCTGGTTCTTAAACACTTCCTTCCCCCCACTATCATGATCCCAATTCTACCTTACAAGTCTGGCTAGACCAGAGGATGTATACTGGTACAGATAGGAACTGGAAACACAGGGAATCCAGGACAGATGATCATGATCCCTTCAGGACCAGTGGTGAGAGTGGCAATGGCAGGAGGGAGGAGGGAAGGTGGGGTAGAAACGGGGAACCATTTACAAGGATCTATATATAACCTCCTCCCTGAGGGACGGACAACAGAAAAATGGGTGAAGGGCGATGTTGAACAGTGTAAGATACGACAAAATAACAATAATTTATAAATTATCAAGGGTTCATGAGGGAGGGGGAGCCGGGAAGGGGGCTGGGATGAGGAGCTGATACCAAGGGTTCAAGTAAAAAGCAAATGTTTTGAGAATGAGGACAACAAATGTATAAATGTGCTTGATACAGTGGATGGATGGATGGATGAATTGTGGTAAGAGTTGTACGAGCCCCCAATAAAATGACTTAAAAAAGCAAAACAAAAAACTAGATATGAAACATACCATACCATATGACTTTATTGACATTTGATTCTAGAACAGACAAAATGTATTATAACAGAAAATAGATGAGTTTTTGCCTGGAGCTGAGGAGTGGGGATTGACGTCAATGGGGCCTAAACTTTGGGGATTGATGGATGCTCCTTGATATCAGCTCCTCATTTCCCCCCCTCTCTCCCTCATGAACCCTTCATAATTTATTTATTATTATTATTTTGTCATGTCTTACACTGATCGATGTCTCTATTCACCCACTTTTCTGTCCCCCTGGGAGGGTGTTAGATGTATGTAACTGTGACTGGTTCCCCCTTTCTCCTCCCACCTCCCCCTTCCCCTCGTGTTATCACTACTCTCAATATCAGTCATGAGGGGTTTATCTGTCCTGAATTTCCTGTGTTTCCAGCTCTTATCTGTACTCATGTACATGCTCTGGTTTAGCCAGATTTATAAGGTAGAATTGGGGTCATGATAGTTGTGGGGAGGAAGCATTAAAGAACTAGAGAAAAGTTGTATGTTTCAATAGTGCTATACTGGACCCTAACTGACTCTCCTCTTCCTTGTCACCCTTCTGTAAGGGGATATCCAATTGTCTAGTGATGGACTTTAGGTCTCTACTCTGCACTCCCCCTCACTCAAAATGATATGATTGTTTTGTTCTGGGTCTTTGATGACTGATACTTGATCCCATTGACACCTCATGGTCACACAGGCTGGTGACCTTCTTCAATATGGACTTTGTTGCTTCTGAGCTAGATGGCCTCTTGTTTATCTTCAAGCCTTTAAAACCCCAGATACTATATCTTTGGATAGCCAGGAACCATTGGCTTTCTTCACCACCTTTGCTTATGCACCCATTTTGTCGTTGCGATTGTGTCAGGAAGGTGAGCATCGCGGAAAGCCAGCTTATTAGAACAAAGTGTTCTTGCATTGAGGGAGTACTTGAGAAGAGGCCTAATGTCCATCTTCTAACTTAATACTAAACCTATAAATATGTGCACATATATCTATTTACCTATTGTTATATATAAATATAAGTTACATGTGTATTTAGACCTCTCTGGATGCCCTTTGCCTCCTATTTTTAAAGTGTTTTGCTTACATGAATGCAGGCATTTGTCAAAACTCATCAAACTGCCCACTTAGAATGTAGGCATTTTATTGTATGTAAGTTATCCTTCAATGAAATTAATTGTCAAAACCATAAAAATAATTAACAAGAATTGATAAAAGGATACCAGGTAAGCCTACACAACCAAAACCATTATTTAGTTCATTTCTGGCAATTATAACATTGGTCAGTCTTATCTGAGATGCCACAAGTCTCTCAAAGGATCACTGACATAAAAACCTTCACCTTCACTCTGTGGATCAGAGTGTAATTAAAGAAGATAAAAAGAGAGAGAGGAGGAGGAGTGTTGCAGGATGGGAGGTTAGATGGTAGAAAAATAGTTACTTGAATGGCAAAGTTCCAAAATAATTACTGTGTTAGTCTGGGTAGACTAGAGAAACAAATGCATATGTGTATAGAAACTCTTATGTGTATAAGAGAGAGTTTTATATAAAGGGTAATCATACATTAAGAAAGCATCCCAATCCAGTACAGTCCAAGCCCACAAGTCCGATATTAGCCCATATGTCCGATACCAATCTATAAAGTCCTCTTCAGACTCACAAAACACATGCAATGATGCCAAAGGCATGATGATCACAGACCAGTGGGTAGATAGTCTTTGGATCCAGTGGCGTTGTAAGCATCTCAGCACTACCGGGTCTCCACATGGCTTCTCCAGTTCCCAGAGCATGGGGTCTATCAGCATAGTGCCATGTGTCTTGTCAGTAGAGAGTCTCACAGGGAGTGAGGAGAGAGAGAGAGACGGTTTCCTACCTCCAAGGAGGAAATCCAGGAATTCCCAGAATTCTCAGAAGGCCATGCCCACGCAGAGGCCTCATTGGCTATAATCCGATTGACAGACTAGACTCCACACCTTCACTCTTAATCCTCTCAAGTCCCAAATTGACACCAGATTACGTAACTACCATAATTACTAAGTGATGACAAACATCTTTACTTATCTATTAGTGTCAAGATTCTGGGTATTATTCGGTATTTGAAAATTCAAATGGAGGATCTCACTTTTTTAACTATAGATTTTCCCAGTGTTTTAGGGCTTACACTATTAAAAGTTTCACCCACTTAAAGTTTTTGTTTTTTGATTCAGAAGGGCATAAAGGATATACTTATATGTCATAGCATAAATAAAACTCTTTGGAAAGGTGTTTCTTATTTAAGAGATATAATGTGAAAATAAAAATAATTTTCTGATGGCAAATGGGAAACCCATGGAGTTGATTTCCTACACCCATATTTCCTACAAATGGGAAACCCAGTGGGTTGATTTCCTACACGCACATTTCCTACAAATGGGAAACCCAGTGAGTTGATTTCCTACACGCACATTTCCTACAAATGGGAAACCCAGTGAGTTGATTTCCTACACGCACGTTTCCACGGGAAAGGGATTGGCTTCTGAGCAGGAACAAATGGAGATTCACAGTGTAAGGAAATCTCTCTTTTATTAATAGTCTCTTCAGAAAGGGTAAAAGTGATTTCATCCTCTAAGAAGACTAGTTTTGGCTTAGTAATTACCTTTATAGCAAAGGGTCAGCAATCATGAACTCTACCTTTAGAATAAAATCATTACAAAGTCACTTCTGAACTCTGAAAGATGGTATTTAAGGCCAATTAAAACTTTTCATCTAATGTCTCATCTAATGACATCAGTCTCCTAGCATGAAAAGAATTTTAGCAAATATGGATGTGTGCGTAAGGAGCTACTTATACTTCCCAAGATTTTTTTAAAATTAGAGAAAAATCTATTTACAAACACAGTAAGGGTACAAAATATACTTTTCATAACCACTCTCTGCACCCCTCCACACACACACTCCAGAGCTGGAACCCTGATATAATCCACAGGAACTCTCTTTGAATGATGAGACTCAGGCTTCCTGGGAAATTCTGAATATGGGGAACTTTGCACTGGCATTTAATTTCATAGCCAATAGTATTAGCAGTATTAATTGAGGAAACAGGTAGAGCAAGGAAAGACTGACCCTTCTCTTGGAAGGAATAAAATCCCATCCCAAGGAGGGAGAAAATTGAGATCATTGAGTTTCATATTACCAAACTGGTTTGTTACAGCAGTATGGGAAATTTTTTTTTAGCTTGACACCAATCAAATGTCTCCCTAGTCAGTCCCAGATGGGATGACCGTATGTTAGAAATGTGAGACGGCTCCGGAGGGCTTCTCACTTCTCAGGTGATGAGGTGATATTTGTAGTTTGTCCTGGGCCCGACAAACACCTAACAAGCGGAATTGATGATCAAATGTTTAGAATTTGGAGTCCATCTGAAAGTGCCTTGAAAAACGGCCTGGTGGTTGCCTTCAGAAAATTAGCCATTGAAACTCCCAGGGAGCATAATTCTAACCTCTGACACATTTGAGGTCATTTTGCGTAGGAATCCAATGAGTTATTTTGGGATTTTATATTTATTTTTCTAGCCTACTTTTCCCAGGGCTGGTTTCATAGATTTAGTTAGGACACTAATTTCAGAAGGACTTTATTATTAGGGTTGATGTTCTGTGATGTCCACTGAGAAATTTAAAATTTTATATTTAATTTTGCATTTTATAACTAAAGTCCAGTGGAATAATAGAACTTACTCCAGGGGGGTTGGGGCTTCAGTTTATGTGTACACCACTTTCCTATTGCTTCTCTGACTCCCCAGGATTGCTTCTCAGCCGCCCCCTCACCAACCTACCTGGACTCCTCTTACTCAGCAACTGCTGTTGCTTTTTGCCTCTGGTAGGGGTGCAGGTATGGGCACAACATGGGTCTGAGTTGGGGGGAAGCTTCTTGATATTGTTCCCACCCTGGTGGGGCTTGTATATGACTGTGCAGGCATTTCTCTAGATGGAGAGTGTAATACCTAAGGACTGGTCATGCACTATGAGTTAGTACAATGGACTAATGGGAAGGAAATATTGACTTTTATGCCTCTATGTGGGGAGATGTGAATTACTCCAATTATGATCAGGAGGCAGTTGTGGGCTGTTCATATGCCTGGCACCTTACAGAGCAGAGGACCAGTACCACCTTTGGTGGTCTGTACTCACCTCTATGTACTTGGTGTCTGTGAGGGACTGTCTTCATGTGCAAGTTTCTATCTCCAAGGGAACACCATAGGAAATACCAAAAAACAAAACCAAAAAAACCCAAAGGATAAAACAAATCAATCTCTCTCTTCTCATCTCTTCTCTCTCTCTCTCTCTCTCTCTCTCTCTCTCTCTCTCTCTCCCATACACACACATCATAAAATAAAGGGAAAAGTTATATTTTAGTACTCCACCATTACCAAGATGCAGAGATAATAACTGATGTTTGGAATAAGAAAGTGGAAAACAAAGACGAAAGATTGGTACTTGGATTATATTGGCTTGGTGACAGAGTGATGACAAAAATTATATGATAGACAAAGAACAAAAATCATATCATTGTGAATGAGGGGGAGTTTGGAGTGGAGACCCAAAGCCCATCTGTAGGCAACTGGACATCCCCTTATAGAAGGATCATAGGGAGAAGACCAGCCAGTGAGGGTGCAGTGTAGCAATGATAAAACATACAACTTTCCTCTAGTTCTTAAATGCTTTGCCCCATCCCCGCATCCCCCACTCTCATGATCCCAATTCTACCTTACAAATCTGGCTACACCAGCAGATGTACACAGGTACAGATCAGAGCTGGAAACACAGGGAATCCAGGACTGATAAACCCTTAAGGGCCAATAATGAGAGTAGAGATACCAGTTGGGTAAGGGGAAGGTGGGGGAGAAAGGGGAACTGAACACAATGATCTATATGTAGCCTCCTCCCTGGGGGACGGACAGCAGAAAAGTGGGTGAAGGGAGATATCAGACAGTGTAAAACATGAAAAAAATTTATAAATTATCCAGGGTTCTTGAGGGAGGGAGGGAGGGAGGGGAAAAAATGAGGAGCTGATATCAAGGGCTCAAGTAGAAAGAAATGTTTTGAGAACGATGATGGCAACAAATGTACAAATGCGCTTGACACAATGGATGGATCGATGAATTGTGATAAGAGTTGTACGAGCACCCAATAAAATTATTTTAAAAATTATGTGATAGAATTTTACAAGACCATTGACACGTTCATTGCAAATATCACATTTCAACAACATAAATGAGGTTTCCTTATTCATTGTCCAAAAAATGAATAGTTGGACAATAAATAAAGAATTAATGCCTTTGAATGATGAGGAATGCTTAAAAATATCATGGGTTTCCAGAAGAACAAGTACATCTTCAAAGAAGTGCAGTCAGATGCTCCTGAGAAGAAAGACTGGCCAGATGTCATCTCATGCATCTTGGACACATTGTCAGGAGAGAAACGTCCCTGAGAAAACAGATCATGTTTGCCCAAGTGAGGGGTAAAGGGGCAATGGAGCCCTCAGTGAGATGGAGTGACATGGTGGCTGCCACGACGGACTCACATACAGTAACAATTGTGAGGATACCGCGGGACTAGCCACTGTTTCCTCCTCTTGTGCACAGGGTTGCTATGAGTCAACAGCAGCTCAGGGGCACTAACAACAACCTTATAAGTGAACCTCACTGGATGGAATATACAGGAATTAAATCAACTACATTTGTGGGAAAAGATGATGGAGATGGGTGATATCATTAGTCAAAATAAGGCCAAGAGTTGACTAAGGAAACGATCATTAATTGCTACTGTTCAAGCCCAAGTTGAAGCTGAAGAAAATTAAGACAACTACAAGAGCCATCAGACTACCTTGAGATCTTCCCATCAAATTTAGAGAACGAGCTTTGATGGGTTTGAACACTAATGACTGTAGACTAAATGAGTTGTGGGATGACATACACGAAGAAGAAAAAGATCATTAAAAAAAAAGACAGGAGAAACTTCTGGCAAGATGGAAGATTATAACAGATGCCCTGCATAGACCCTACACAGGAAGACAGGAAAGAACAAATACAACAAAAACCCTGGAACTCCTAGCCTCTGAGAAAAGAGTGTATAAGTGAACTGAGTGGTAAATGAGGGGAAGGAGCAGAGCCCCTGGTCCCGCAGGGAGGCAGCAGGTTGGCAGACTTATATGGGCTTCAGGGTGAAGAGTCTAGAAATAAAACTCGAGTCAGAGGTGGCCTTTAATTCAGAGAGATGTCACAGGACCCACACTTGACTATCACCCAGGGAAATGTGTCAAGGCTTTAGGAATATGCCATGCTGGCTACGTACTCTGAAGGCCTCAGCATAAAATGGAAACATGTGGCCCCTTGTCCCCAAAGTAGGGAGGATGTCCCGTTCCCATTTGGTAGAATTCCTAGTTTTTTTTCATCATTAGCTTTAGTAGTTTGAATAGTAGTTTGGATACAAAACTGGATTTCCTTCCATGCATATAGATGCGACCCTATTGCAGACAGCATTGTCCTTCAAGACGGGTCTTGAAATGACAACACCTCACAGTGTAGATGGCATCATGATTAGCCAAGTCCCAAAGGAAAAATATTGTATGAAACAACAATTATAAAGAGACAAGGAAAGATTTTCACACTGAAAGAAGCAGACTTTGATGGTTGCCAGAGACGGGAGGGAACCACACTCTAGAGGGCAGACAGATGTTAACTTGGGTGAAGGGGAAGCCAATATTCAGTGAGAGGTGATGGGAAAAATATAACTGGAAACAAAGCAAAACATTGGGAAGTTTGATGAGTTCTTGAAAGTTAAACTGATGATCTGCTCTGTAAACCTGTACCTAATTCCCAATAAAATGGTTTTACTTTTTAAACAATACAGGAACGAGAGGGGAAAAATGACCAAAATAGATGCCAGGGAAACTCTGAAACTTACTCTTGAACATAGAGTACCCAAAGCAAATGGGGGGGGAAATGAAGTAGAATTGCTGAATATTTCTCAGGGCAGCTAGAGAAGACAGTGAAAACTATTATAATAAATATCCAAAGACCAGGAGATAGACAACTGAAAAGGTAAGAATATATTCAGAATTTTCAAGCTGGAAGAACTGAAGAAAAAAGTTTAAGTCTTAAGTTGAAAAACATTGAATGATGCAGGAAACTTACAAAGAAGATACAGAATTACTGTTTTGTAAAAAAGTCAGTATTCAACATTTCAGGAGGTAGCATATGATCAAGAACCAGTGCTAAGAAAGAAAGAAGGTCAAGCTGAACTGAATGCCTTAGCCAAACACAATGTGGGTTGAAAAGACAAACAAATGGCATGCTGGACGCACACACGTCTCTATAACCAAACAATTATGGAAGAGAGTTACTTGTCAAATTGAGTGGAAGAGCTATAAAAGTGTCTGCTTTTTAAAAAGTGATCCAATGCAATGTGAATGTGTTAGTCTGGGTACTTTAGAGAAACAAATCCACAGAAACTCATGTATAAGAGAGAGTTTTATATAAAGGTTAAGTGTGCATCAAGAAAACATCCTAACCCAGTGCTGCCCAAGCCCACAAGTCCAACATTAACCCACATGTCTGACAACAACCCACAAAGCCCTCCTCCATCTCACAAAACAGACACAATGATGTCAACTGCAGGAGGAAAGCGGAGTCAGTGAACGTGTAAACATCTCAGCTCTGGCAGGGGTCTCCACATGGCTGCTCCAGCACCCATGTAGGAGTAGGTCCATGTGGACCTACCCACCCGTGCATCGGGGTAGGTCCATGTGGCTTCTCCTCAGGGATGTCTTGCAGGAAGTGAGCCTTGCCAGCTAAACAGGGAACTGGCTAAGGCAGCTGCACCCTGGTCTGACTGTCAGAAAGCAAGAGACCCAAGAACTAGAAAGGCAAGGCTCACTGAGCCATTTATCCCTCCACCCTTCAATTAACCCCACATGTGTTTATCGGCTGGGTTGGCACAATAAACTAACTACCTCAGTGAAGATTATCATTATCAAAACAGTATCATCAAAATCAATAAAACACTAAAGTTAAAATTTGCTGAATGTCTTTCAAACATGGGTGCAAGAGTACAACCACAGAGAACTTCCAGACATTCAAGCTGGATTAGAAGAGAACCTGGACTAAGGGATATCATTGTTAACATCAGATGGATCTTAGTTGAAGGCAGAAAATTCCAGAATGATATTTACTTGTGTTCTATTGACTGTGAAAATACATTTGTTTATGTCTTTGGATACTATGGATAAAATTGTAAGGAATGGGGATTTTCGATTCTTAATTTTGAATTGAAATGTGTTCATATGGAACATGCATGTAGCCCAAGAGGCCACTGTTCAGACAGAGCAAGGATATGCTGCAAGGTGTAAAATCAAGAAAGGTGCTTAAGGATTGTATGATTTCGTAATACGCCTTTGGTCTCTATGCTGAGCAAATAATCTGAGAAGCTTGACCGTCTGCAGAACATGGTCTCAGGTTTGGAGGAAGGCTCTTTAACTCCTTACCATATGCAGATGATACTTACATGTTTGCTGGGAGCACAGAAGACTTGAAGCACTTACTGATGAAGGACAGAGACTACAGCCTTTATTATAGATTACCCCTCAACACAGTGAAAGCAAAAATCCTCACAACTTGAACAATTAGCAATATCAAGATAAATGGAAAAAAGTGTTATGGTCAAGGCTTTATTAGATCCACTATCAGTACCCATGGAAACAACAGTCAAAAACAAAATGGCGTATTGCATTGAGCAAATCTGACGCAAAAGACCTCTTTAACGTGTTTAAAAGCAATGATGTTACTTTGAGGAGTGAGCTGCACCTGGCCTAAGCTATGGTGCATTCGGTTACCCCATACCTCATATGCATGGGGAAGCTGAACAGTGAATAAGGAAGATGGAAGAAGAAGCCGCACATTTTCATTATGGTGTTGGCAAAGAATACTAAATGTACCATCAACTGCCAGAAGAATGAACAAAGCTGTCGCTGAAGAAGTACATGAAGAATGCTCCTGAGAAAGAAAGGCAGTGAGACTTTTGCCTTCCATACTTTGGACGTGTTATCAGGAGAGATCAAGCCTTAGGCAAGGACATCAGAGTTGGTAAAGCAGAAAAGCCAAAGTCAACGTCCATTGTCATTAAGCTGACTCATATGGACACTATATAGGGTTTCTGGGCTGCGAATCTTCATGAGAGCAGACATCTTTTCACTACCCATGGGTTGACTGGTGGATTTGAACTGCTGACCTTGTGGTTATGAGCCCCGCACTTACCCCCTAGTGCCATTGGTTTCTTCCTTTGGTAAAGTAGAGGTCTCTCTCTCTCTCTTTTCTTTCTTTTTTTCTGGTAAAGTTGTGTGT
Organism: Echinops telfairi; assembly: GCF_000313985.2. Classification (NCBI taxonomy): domain Eukaryota; kingdom Metazoa; phylum Chordata; class Mammalia; order Afrosoricida; family Tenrecidae; genus Echinops; species Echinops telfairi. The sequence goes on from NW_022103958.1 coordinate 24,521,596, forward strand.
CAATGAAACATAGAACGACCCTCAAAGAGCTGGACTCATGTAGTGGATACAGCAGATATAAACATGGTAAGGTTTGTGAGGATGGTGTAGGTCTGGGCAGTGATTTGTTTCTATCATGGGGTCACTATGAGTCAGAACAAACTTGTTCATATCGAACAACAGTAACAGGACTTTCCCCCTGCTTTTTGGATAATGGGTCACATGTTTTCATTTTGAGCTGGGACCTTCAATGTATGTAGCCAGCAGTGCACATTCCCCAAAGCCCTTAAAGTACCTTTCAGACAACAGCCTATATCTCTCTGGGGGAGAGTCAAGTATGTGCCCATCTTTGTAGTTCTGTGTCAACTCTGAAGTGAACCCCCATCTCTGACTCAACTTTCCTTTCTAGACCTCTTACCTAGTCTCCTCCATCTACATGCTTTTGAGATTCCAATTCTGGTTCTTCCTTTTCTACCACCCTCCTCTGTATATTTAGCAGCTCCCTAGCTCAAACTCGTATCTACTACCAAACTTTATCATCATTTGGCTAGTTGGTTCTCATCCCTCTTGAGGTATTAGGAAAGCATTTGGTGTAATGGGAAGGCATTTAGGGTCACGTGCCTTGGGTTTAATCCTGACGCTGTTATTTACTAAATATGGGAGCATGCATGATTTGCTTTATATCCCTAAACCTCAATTTCCTCATCTGTAAAAGGACATGCTTAATCCAGATCTCCCTTCCTTATATCAAAGCAATAAGCAAGCTCTTGATATAAGTGGGCTATTGTGCAAGTTATGTTGATATATCCTTTCATAGCTCTTTTACTAGATATTCTCAAAGCCTAGGTCATAGAGTTCCTCCAGGCTTTCCACTTTACATCTCCTCCTCCTCCTCCTCCTCCTCCTCCTCTTCCTCCTCCTCCTCCTTCTCTTCCTCCTCCTTCTTCTAACTCTTAACTGTTCTCTGAGTGATCTTCTCTGCCTATGCCTTCCTGTTTATTTTGGTTGAAATAAACTACCTAGCATTAATTTTGGTTTGTCTCCCAAATATGTCTCCTTAGATTGCCACTCAATTTCATGAATTAGAACAAGTGACACCTGTTCCCCCTATATTCCCTGCCCCCTCGTACCCTTTCTCTGGATCAGATGCATATACTCTGCCAGGAATCTAGTCGATGTGTTTCCTCTTAAAGGAAGATTCACACCACTGTGTTGTCTCCTTTGCATTCTCTGCCAACCTCTTTTTTTTTTTTAACCTTTGGCCTATGTAAAATTCAGGCACAAGGCCTAATTGTATAATCTTCTTACTCACTGTAGAAGTAAGAATTTTTTTTAAAGTATTGCTTATTTCATTACAAGCATACTATTACTGAGAAGCACCCTCTGCTAATGAGCTTAGAGCTAGAGAAGGGAGGAGCATCACACAGGCATTTTCCGCCTCTCCTGGGATAAAGAGAGCAGCAACAGGTGGTCTGTGCCCACGGTTTTAAAGGTGGAGACCCACAGGCTCGAAGATGCTGAGTGAAGCTCCTGGAGATCAGAGTGATTTTGTGAATGAGGCTCTCCAACATGAGTTGGCTTATTTCCTGCATGATTTTACAATGAAAGAGGTTTATGTCTTGGCTTTTCCTGTCAAAAGCCTCCAAGTCACGATAGGATGATGCGCCTAATCCCCAGGGATTTGGATGTGAAGATAGAATGGTTTGGGCTGCCCTTCTTTCCCCTCACGTCTCTGCTACAGTGGAGGCGGTGTTCTGGAGTCAGCAGGATTCTGAAATGCGATCTGCACCTGTTTGCAAAGCCAGCCTGGGGGAAAGCCGCCTGATTATGGGTTTTAAGAAATGACCTTCCTGTGGTTCTGGCTCTTAGCTGAAAAATAACCCACAAGTTAGTGGGTCAAGATTGTTTGTGGTCTCTTGACTATACACAGTGAGATAATCTTAGGAGACAACAATTGTAATCTTTGCTTTCATTGCCAAGCAGAGTGCCAGCCAGTAGGTATTGCCAATAAGTACTGTACTGACTCTAGATACATGAGTTAAAAGAATATACCTCAGTTTAAAGGGGTGAATCTGGTCCGTGCGAGTCAGAGAGAGGAGGCAGGGGAGCACTCACAATGAGCACCAAATGGTGCTGCCATGGGAGTCTGTTATTGGGGAGTCTTTATTACATAACTCATTCATCTAGTCCATCATAATGTCTGTGCTCACTCCTCTACATTCCTATTACCACATCTTCAATTAACGCTTAGTCTGGACCATTTTAATATTCGCTCAGTTTATCTGTCTGCTTCCAGCATTGGTCAGTTTTGTCCACTCTCCAAACCTTTCTTTCAACTGCCACCAAGTGATGTTTCTAAATTACAAGTGTAATAAAGTTTCTCATCCGATTACCATCCTTCAATTTCTCCCTATTTTCTCTGCCATGTTTCAAGTTCTTTAATTCCAGTTCCCCACCTTCCCAGTTTTAAAATGTTTGAGTTTGCACAGCTTCAGAGAGGTCTGGGGTGGAGCCTCCTCTCCGTTATCTGAAATGGTGGATGGCCATGACTCTGAAGACAGAGGTCACTGCGTGTCAAGGAAGAGTGACTGCATTTCAGTATTCAAGTGTGCATTATCAAAGCTATGGGGATTTGGAATGTTTAAAATGCTTTGAAAATACATAGCACTCAAACACTGATATAAATATTTCCGTTTTGGGTGAATAAAAATAAGATCCTTCCATGGCATGAAAGATTTTTCATTAGCCTACACCTACAGACGTCTCTAGTTCTGCTTCCCACTTCTTGTCAGCTAACCCGATCTCTAGGGTCCTGTCAGTTCTAGGTGCTGATTAGTGAGAACTAATCGCAGTTGGTCCTCTTATGTTTCCTGCTTGGATCCACAATCAGTGCTCATGGAAGCAGCAGTCAGGAGCTCAAAGGACACATTGCATTGGATCATTCTGCACAGGACCTCTTTAAAGTATTGAAAAGCAAGATGTCACTTTGAGGACTAAGGTGTGCCTGACCCAAGCTATGAGATTTTCAGTGACCTCACACAGATGTGAAAGTTGGACATTGAATAAGAAAGACTGAAAAAGAATTGAATTTTGGTTCTGGCAAAGAATATCGAAGTACCATGGGTTGCCAAAAGACCAAACAAATTTGTCTCAGAACTAGTGCAGCCAGAGTGCTCCTTAATGGCAAAGATGGTAAGACTTTGTCTTACATATTTTGGATATGTCATAAGGGATCAGTCCCTGGAGAAGGACATCATGCTTGGTAAAGCAGAAGGGCAGCAAAAAAGAGGAAGGCATTTGATAAGATGGACAGATGTAGAGACTGCCCAGATGGGCTAACATAAGGACAATTGAGAGAATGGCACAAGACTGGGGACGGTTCATTCTGTTGTACATAGGATCACTAGGAGTCGGAATACACGCAATGGCACTGAGCGACACTAGGCACCATTTCAAGGGCTTTTATATGTTTTAACACTTTTAATATTCTAAACAAACAACCTTATAAGGTACAATTATTACTCCTATTTATAAAAAGATAAAAACAAAAAACGAAGTCTCAGAGAGGCTAAGTAACTTGTACTAATCCACGAGGCTAGTGGTGGAAGAGTCAGAAATTAGGCACCAGAAGCAGGCCTTCATATGTGTTTAACCATGTATGACAGTCGCCTCTCCTATTGCTTCCTGGTGACCTCTTCTTTCCCCACTGCTCTACTCAAAGCACCACCTCTTCCCAAAGGTCTTTCCTGATTGATTCCCTGAGCTGTCAGCTGCAAGACCAATTTCAATAGCTGCTCTGAGGTAGAAAGATGAGGCTCCAGGAAAGATTTATGGTCTTGTTAACCCTATGTAGGATGTCTATAGATGTTGCTATATAGGATTGAAATGGACTCGATGGAAATGGGTTTGACACCCTACAGATAACGTCTGATATAGCTCTTAACACAATAGAAGGGAGTTATTAGTTTGTGTACCCCATCTTGCCCCCACCTCGTGCAGCCTTAGAGATTTCATTTCTGAGTCTCTAGTACACAGAGTAGTACACAGGAGATGCTCAATAAAGTTTTATTGCAAAATTTCACTAATGGGTCACTTTCTCCTTTAGCATCACCTTGTGAATCAGCTCTGCCTTTCCTGTCTCAGCATCCCACTCCTGAATATTCAACTGTAGAGGGCAAGGGCAAATTGTACACTCATGTTCAGAATCTTAAAGATCAACTGTAGTTAGAGCAGTAATATAGAGAGCGACTACAGGATTATTAGGGCCAGTTTGACTGAACTTCCCAGACTGCATATTACATCTTCCTATCGACATCCATATGACATTTCATATATAGTGCCACTCCCAACGAAGTTATGCCTGGACTCTCTATTTAGAAATTCCTGTTCCAATTTTCTGTTGCAGAAAAAAGCTAAATCTTAACCATTTCTTTTGCTCATGAATCTGTAATCGAGGTAGGCTCAGCAGGAATGACTCATTAGCTGAGAGAATTGCTGGGGGTTGAGCAGCTGGGAGTTGCCCCCACATCTCTCTCCCTCCTTCTGCAGTCTCAAGATATCCCCAGGTGGTCTCTCCCTGCGGGGTCTCCTCTTGCTTGTTGCAACCTGGCACCTTAGGGCAGGTGGGGTTCCTTGGCATTGCATTCCCAGAGTGAGGGGTCCAAGATGACCAAGCAGAAGCCGCAACCTTTCTCCCAACCGAGCCTCTGAATTTTCTAACATAACTTTTTGCTGCATTCTAGTGACCAAACAACTCACTGACACCGGTCAATATCCCAGAGAAGAGGAAATTAGATCTTACCTGTGTAAATACGATGGATGGTAAATGATTTGAAACATTTTTTCTTTTTGTCCATCAGAACACCAAAGATCAAAAAACAAGGAGAGCCTCAATTAAGAGAGATATTAATGTCCAGAATGTGGTAATTCAGAAGCCCAGAGCAAACCCAAACAACATATGGCCTGAACCACAGAAGGGCTGTACCAACAGCGCAGGGGAGAATAGTTGAAGCACTACTGTCCAGAGCATCACACGGGTCTGTGGGTCCTCATACTGCGGAAAACAGATTCGGCAAACACGATTGGGTCACATGCACAGAACAGGTTGTCAATGAGTCTTTCTCCAAATCTAGAATCCTCCTTGGCTATTGCCTTTCCTGGAACACCACATGGGACCCAGACCCACAAAGCCAACAGCAGGGACACAGTTGTCATGCCAGGCTCTCTGAATCCCATAATAGACAGAGCCCAAACCACTTAAACTGTGTTGTATTTATTACATTAATAATGATGCATTCATATTTGTGTTCATTATTTACTTTATTTGATGTGTAGTTTGGGCAGACTAGAGAAACAAATTCATAGAAATATATATGTGTATAAGAAAGAGGTTTATCTGATACCTAAAGCGTGAAAAGATACCACAAGAATCGAGAACTACAGACCAATATCCCTAATGAACTTTGATGCAAAAATCCTTAACAAAATACTGGCCAATAGAATACAAAAGCATATTAAAAAATAATTCACTATGACCAAGTGGGATTCATACCAGGGATGCAGGGATGGGTCAACATACGAAAGACCATCAGCATTATTCGCCACATTGGCAGGAAAAATGATAAGAACCACATGATAATATCGATAGATGTGGAAAAAGCATTAGACAGTATCCAACATGCATTCCTGTTTAGGACACTCAAGAAGATAGGACTGAAGGAAAATTCCTCCACATTATACAAGCCATATATGAAAAACCAACAGCCAACGTGTTAGCTAATGGAGAAAAGATTAAAACAATTCCACTGAAAAAGGGGACCAGACAAGGATACCCCTTGTCCCCACTCCTATTTAACATTGTACTGGAGGTCCTAGCTAACAACATAAAACAAAGAAAGATATTAAAGTTATTCATCTGGGGAAGGAAGAGGCAAAATTATCATTATTTGCAGACGATATGATTCTATATCGAAGATCCCTTAAACTCCACAAGCAGAGTATTGGAAGCAATAGAGGAATATGGCAGAGTGGCAGGATAGAAAATCAACAAACAGAAGTCTATTGGACTGCTCTACACATCAGACAAGATCACAGGAGAGACGATTAAAAAGGTAGTACCCTTTACAGTAGCCAAGCACAAATTGAAATACCTAGGGATCTACCTGACTAAAAAAATGAAAGATTTGTATGAGGAAAATTATAAAACACTAGTACAAGAAATCAAGGGTGACCTGAACAAATGGAAGAATATCCCATGCTTGTGGATTGGCAGACTCAATATAGTAAAGATGTCAGTTCTGCCCAAGGCATTATATAAATTCAATGTTATCCCGATACGAATCCCACCATTCTTCTTCAAAGAACTGGAAAAACAGATTACCAACTTCATATGGAGAGGGAAGAAGCAAAGAATTAACAGAGAACTCCACAAGAAGAAGGTCAAAGCAGGAGGGCTTGCTCTACCTGACTTTAGCACGTACTATACGGCCACAGTACTCAAAACAGTGTGGTACTGGTATAACTAAAGAGGAAAGTAAAAGGAAATAGAGGAAAGAACTAGGTGACAAAGGGTATTTATAGAGGTCTAAGTACTGGCATGTACATATGTAAATATATTTATATAGGAGGGTGGGGAAGCAGATCTACGTGCATATATTTATAGGCTTAGTATTAAGACAGCAGATGGACATTGGGCCTCCACTCAAGCACTTACTCAATGTAAGAACACTTTGTTTTATTAAATTGGCATTCCAAGATGCACACCTTCCTGACACAATGGCTGAAGAAAAATGTGAACATAAGCAAAGGTGGTGAAGAAAGCTAATGGTGCCCGGCTATCAAAAGATATAATGTCTGGGGCCTTAAAAGCTTGAAGACAAACAAGCTGCCATCTAACTGAGAAGCATCAAAGCCCATATGGAAGAAGCACACCAGCCTGTCTGACCACGAGGTGCAGAAGGGACCAGTTATCAGACATCAAAGAACAAAAAATCATATCAGTGGGTGCCCACCTTCCCAATACAATCACTGAAGGGATCAGGTATCAAGCATCAAAGAACAAAAAAACCATATCATTGTAAATGAGGGTGAGTGCAGAGTGGAGACTCAAAGCCCATCAGTAGGCAAATGGACACCCCTTACTGAAAGGTTGTGCGGAGGAGATGAGCCAGCCAGGGCGCAGGGTAGCAACGATGAAATGTAATATAACTTTTCTCTAGTTCTTAAATGCTTCCTCCCCTCCACTATCATGATCACAATTCTACCTTAAAAATCTGGCTAGACCAGAGGATGTACACTGGTACAGATAGGAACTGGAAACACAGGGAATCCAGGACAGATGACCCCTTCAGGACCAGTGGTGAGAGTGGAGGGAATGTGGGGTAGAAAGGGGGAACTGATTACAAGAATCTACAAATAGCTTCCTCCCTGGGGGATGGACAGCAGAGAAGAGGGTGGGGGAAGACGTCAGACAGTATAACATATGACAAAACAATAATAATTTATGAATTATGAAGGGTTCATGAGGGAGGGGGAAAATGAGCAGCCGATATTAAGGGCTCAAGTAGAAGGTAAATGTTTTGAGAATGATGAGGGCAACAAATGTACATATGTGCTTGACACAATGGATGGATGTATGGATTGTGAGAAGAATTGTACGAGCCCCTAATAAAATAATTTTAAAAAAAGAAAAAGAGGTTTATATACAAGAGCAGTTTTGAGAAAACATTCCAGCCCAGTCCGGATCAAGTCCATGAGTCTGACATTGAGCCATATGTCTGATACCAATCTGTAAGCCCTCTTTAAACTTACAAAACAAATGTAATGATGCTGAATGCAAGGGGATCACAGGCCAGTGGGTGGGAAGTCTTGTAGATCCAGTGGCATTGTAAGCATCTCAGCGCTGGCAGAGGTCTCCACATGGATTCTCCAGGTCTAGGGTTCTGGCTGCATCAGGTTAGGTCTATGTGGCTTCCCCTCAGGGATGTCTCACAGGGAGTCAGCAGAGAGAGAATCTCCCGCCTCCAAATAGGAAAAAATAGGATTTCCCAGAATCCTCAGGAGAAGGCCAGGCCCACAGATAGGCCTCATTGGCTATGCCCGATTGACAGACTAGACTCCACCCCTTCAATCTTAATCTTCTCAAATCCCAAATTGACACCAGATTATGTAACTACCACATTTGAATTCATTTAAGTTTATGCTCGTATAAAGCCTACATTTGCTTCTTTATCAAGCCAGTATGAATGTGCTCTGGTCTGAAACTCAAACAGAAAAGAGGAAATGGAACCGTAGGAAAAATAAAAGAAAACAGCACAGAGAAGAGAGACGTGCTTTCTATAGCACACATACTCTCCTTTTCCACTTACTCCAGTAAAACCCTTATGACAATTCTATCTTGTCCCCTCTGTTTAATTAGAAATATACTCTTTACTATGTGCTGCTTTACTATGTGCCAGGCACTAGTCTAAGTGCTTTATAAATATTTCCTCCTTTGAGCCACGTTCAATCTTCAGAGTACGCTCATAAGCAGATAGGTATGACTTGAATTTTATAGAAGAGGAAACTGCAGTCAATTGTCCAAGGTTGATAGCCAGGAAGGGAAAAAACTGGAAGGAAGACCCTGTGAGTTTGACTGCAGAGTTCATGGTCTTCACTGTGATCTCCATAACCTCCCTTTTTACCACTCACGTGGCTCTGGATCTCAGGGTCTGCCAGATGCACCATTACACCACTATCCTTGTTGGTTTCCTTAAAGTGCTGCCAACTTGATCGATGTAGCGTGGATCTGAGCCCACCACTCTCCCACCATACCTACTGAAGCATTGGCTCAACGGAATTCCTCAGCAGTCTGGAATACCAACTGAAATATTTCAACAACCTGATAAAGCACTCATCTAGGCCAAGAAATTTGGAAGACAGCTATCTGGCCAACTTACTAGACGATATCCATCAGGTATTATCAAAAAATGCCATCAATATCACATGCAAGTAAATATTGCTAAGGGTAATTTTTATAAAGATTGCAGCTATACATAAGCAGGGGCCTACCAAAAATTCAAGTTGGGTTCCAAAGACGATGTAGCATGGATGTTACTGCTGACATCAGCTGGATGTTGGCTGAAAACAGAGAATACCAGGAAGATGTTTACTTGCGTTTTATGGTCCCTGCAGAGGTCAATAGAGTCCTTTCTGTACTTCAGACTGCCGTTCCTTTCACCTGTAATACCCCTCCTGTCTACATGGTAAATGCGCTCATTGTTTAAAATCAGTTCCAATATTGTTTCCTTTCTACGTCTTCTTCCATTCATCCCACCCCCAACCACTTCACAGTGGGATTTATAATTACGTACCTTCTCTGGATCTCCAGAGCTCTCAGACTTTAATTATATCGTTTTCTTTTTTATTTTTTTATTTATTTTTAAACATTTTATTAGGGGCTCATACAACTCTTATCACAATCCATACACACATCAATTGTGTAATGCGCATTTGTACATCGTTTCTCAAAACATTTTCTCTCCATTTAAACCCCCGACATTAGGTCCTCATTTTTCCCCTCC
>NW_022103958.1:24532514-24542516 GCF_000313985.2 Echinops telfairi
CAGACAGGCCTGCGGAGACAACAACATGCACAAAAACAAGACAGAGCAAAACCAAGCAACAATATACAACAAAACAGCAACAACATCAAGCCACTGACAAAGAACAAATTAAAATATACCAAGAAATAAAAGCTTGTAGTTAGTTTTTTTTTAATGCTACCCTTATTGAGGGTACAATTTGTGTCAAGCATCTTTATGTGAATGTTCTCACTTAAGCATGACTAAAACCCCTCTAATTTAGAGATCAGGATCATTCACAATTTAGACAAGAGAAATTTGAAGTTCAGAGAAGTCACCTATGTAAGGTCACTGCTCACCGGTTATTGGAGGTAAGATTTGAATGCAGATCTTTTGGGGAACCCTTTGCGTTCTGCCCTGGATTCTGATGGCTTCAAGGCCAGGACATTGCCTTACTCAGGTCTGGTTCTGCATCTTTCTGTTTCTATCTGTGCTCCAGCTCTCTCTGTCTCTTCAAGGCTTTCTGTTTTTCCCCCTCTGTCCACCCTCAGACCCACTTACTTAACCAAGAACTTTAAAGAAATTCACTGGTTTTTGTTTTTTAAGGAAGAATTCGGGCTTTATAAGCAAACTTATTTTAATAGCTGTAGGTAGGCAGGTCGGAGGATGTTCACCTCTGCTTAGAGAGGGATTATGTTGGACAGGCAGAAAAGAAGCCTCGTCAGGTGAAATGCAGGCTCATGAATGAGCCTGTAGCCAATTGGAAAATAATTGTGTAATTTATGGCTGCATTGTCCAAATTGTGTCTTTTGCATTTCCTGATTCTTAATTCAAGAAATATTTTCTGCGTGCTCAGGTGGTAAGTTTTTATCTACAATTCTTCCGCTTACATTCACCTTGCCTTCCTATGGAAATGCAGCCGTTACTGGCAATCTGCCCCAGTCAGAGCACCACAGAACTAAGCTAGGAGAGGTTAATCCCTAGAACTCTCAGGAATGTCTGCAGATAAAGACTATTTCCAGGGATGGTGCTGAAGAGTAGGGGTGAGCCCAGGCTTCAGACCAGAGTGAATAGGGCCAAAACCAAACTCTTATCCCTTGAAAAACAAAACAAAGCAACCAAACTTGTTGTTGAGACAATAACTTGTCTCTTGGATAAGTTATTTCATTTCGGTTACCTGGTTTCTACATCTGTAAAATTAGAACGATGATAATATACACTTGGTAAAATTGTGACAATTGCATGAGTTATGGAAGTACAACATGTGATTGAGTCCCCACCATAAGAAACACTTCAAAAGTGTTTGCTTTTGCTAATATTATTATTATTGGTGGTTGGAGTAGTTGTTAGTGAGGGAGGTCAGTTAAAAGGAAAAGAATTCTTTTCACATCCCTCTCTCCTTTAAAAAAAAAAATCTCTTATTGACCCTCCTCAGTTTTTACTTCATCAAGAATTTCTTGATCAGTGTCTCTTCTACTGCTAGGGATTCAAAAATAGGTAAGAAAACCCAAAATAAAAAAGTAGACAGGCAGATAGATGATGATAGATGATAGATAGATAGATAGATAAAGACTAACCTGTCATCCAGAAGCTTACATATTTGTGATGAAGCTGGCACATTAACTAGTAACCATAACAAAATGTGTTCTACGTTTATATAGATGGATACAGGAAATTGAGAGAAACATCATTGAGAGGTGGCAACTCTGAGTCTTGAACTACATCTAGGATGAGTAAGATGGACTAGGTCCAAACTAAACAAACTCACTGCCATCCAGTCAATGACGACTCATAGCAATCCTATAGGACAGGGTAGAACGGCCCCTGTGAGTTTCTGAGATGGAAACTCTGTCAAGGAGTAGAAAGCCCTACCTTTCTCCCTCTGGTCCACTGATGGTTTCAAACTACTGACCTTGCAGTTAGCAGCCCAATTTGTAACCACTAGGCTACCAGGGATTCTTTTTTTTTTTTTAATCATTTTATTGGGGGCTTTTATCACAATCCATACATACATCCATTGTATCAAACACATTTGTACATATGTTGCCATCATCATTTTCAAAACATTTTCTTTCTTCTTGAGCCCTTGGTATCAGCACATTTCCCCCCTGCTGTCTCTCTTCACCCACTTTTCTGTTGTTCATCCCCCTGGGAGGGGGTTACATGTAGATCATTGCGACCGGTTCCTCCTTTTTCCCCCAATACTTCCCCTTACCCTCCTGGTATCACTACTCTCATTATTGGTCCTGAGGGCTTTATCTGTCCTGGATTCCCTGTGTTCCAAGCTCTTATCTGTAACAGTGTGCATGCTCTGATCTAGCCAGAGTTGTAAGGTAGAATTGGGGTCATGATAGTGGAGGTGGGTGGTGGGGAGGAAGCATTAAAGAACAAGAGGAAAGTTGTATGTTTCATCGGTGCTATACTATACCCTGACTGGCTCGTCTCTTTCTTGTGCCCCTTCTGTGTGGGGATGTCCAACTGTGTACAGATGGGCTTTGGGTCTCCACTCCTCCCTCCCCCACATTCACATCAGAGATCCCTTTGGAGTAGGCAGGCTGAGGAATTCCATCATGAGACTACAGCATAGTGCTATGAAACAGGAAGCTGTCAAGGAGGAGCTACAAGTCATGAAATATTGGCAGGTCATAACAGAGTTTAGACGGGGAGGAAAGCAATTAGCGGGTCAAATATGAATGAAATGACAAAAATTCGTGGATCTAGCTTTACTTTGTTCCATGAAAAGGTTTCGGTGGAACTCACAGTAGCTATCTGAAAAAGCTAGTAAAAGCTGAGCTGAAGGGGCCTCACACTCCTCTGTAAAGAGGTCCCTTGACAGCCCGCAGCTTTGCCATCGTCGACATTGTTCGAGGGTATCCATTTAATGCCAGCGTGGGCGTGGTTTGGAGGTGGAGAGGGAAATCTGGATATTCTGTTTTTGAAAACACATACACACAAACACAAACACAAACACACGTAGTGCCTTAAAACAAAAAGTTATTCTATCTTATGGTTCCTTAGGTTGATTGGACTCACCTGGGTGATTCTCAGTTTGTGTCTCTCATGAGAATTGAGTTGTTTACAACCGCCCACAGTCACCTCTGGGCTCAGTGTGGTTGTATCTTAGAACACTCACTTATATGACTGAGAGATGATAGTGTGGCTATTGGAGAAAACTTCCTTAGAGTTCTCAACCAAACCTCTCCGGATAGCTTGAGATTTTCAGAGGATGGTAATTGGACTCTCAAAGAACTTCCTGTTAACTAAAGATTCAAACAGCTTGCCTGAAGCTGCAGAAAATCACACCACACCAACACACCATTACTTCTACCACATCTTATGATCAAAGCAGTCCCCAAAGTAAGCCAGACACAAAGTGATAGAAAAATAAATTCTCAGTAGATAAGCAGCTAGAATCTACTGTAGTAGAGTAAGTGAGCTAGGTGGTAACATTGCAACTGTCATTAGAAAAGGATAGCATTTACCGTACCGACACAACTTTTACTCATCCCACCAAATGTTTTCAGAATATATTCATGTTCAGGATATAAGCTCTGATTGACTTTAGTGTTCCAGTCAGGTGAAGGTTTATTTCATCCTGAAAGAGAATCAACACTTCTGAGGACTATCATAGGGAGGAGACAAACATGGGTTTGTGCCTATCTATTCCTGGTGGCACAGTGTTTAAAGAGCTTGCATAGTAACCAAATGGTTCAAAACCACCGGTTTCTCCATGGGAAAAAGATGTGTGTGTATGTTCCTGTAAAGATTTCAGCTTTGGAAATATTATCAAGAAGTTCTACTCTAGCCTATAGGATCACTCTAAGTTAGAATTGACTTGATGGTGATAAGTTTGTGTCTTCGTTTAGTCTATGTGTTCGCTGAGTGCCCTTGAGAATGTTATTTTTGTCCAGACTTGTTTTATTAGCCGCAGAATGAAAGTATGGACAAGATAATCTCAAAAACTCCTTTGCCAGATATAACTGGGATTTCAATTATAGTAATAAAGGATTTTAGCACAACAAGACTTGAAAATTTTTCAGCTAGTTGACTCTCTTTATAGAGTAATATCAGAATATACTCTGGGTTATCCAGGATAATCCCAGATTAAACCTGTTGCTCCAGGGCAATTATAAATAGCACCCCTTTTACTCTTAAGAGTGTTGCAATTTGGATAATGAATTATATTGTACTTTCATAAAATGTCATACGGTTTCTCTTTGAGATGGAAGCTTCTAGCCACCCACTGTTATTACATGTTAACAGTAGATTTGCTTAGTTGTTGAAACCAGGGCTTCAAATTGGTTCAGAGTTGTTTGGCACCCTCTGAGAATTTGCATTTCCACCACAGATATACTGAATCAGAACCCACATTTTAACCTAACAATAACCGGAGACCTATAAGAATCACTTAGGTCCTAAGTATTAGGATCTTATTAAAATGCAGATTCTGATTAAGCATATATTTGATAGAAATGCAAATTCTCAGCAGGTTCATTCAAACCTGAATGAACAGCTTTAAGTTATTGAAATGTGCAGTATGTTTAAAGGCTGACGCAGTCTAGGTTGTGACTGTAAGCAATGAAATTTAATTTAAACTAGCTTAAAACCAAAAGCTGAATGTATTGAACAGGTAGTAGATTATCTTAATGAAAGTTAGGGCTAGCTATGTTTCTGGGGACCTGATAATTATATCAGGCACTCAGGCAGTTCTATATAATTCTATCAAGTACCCAGACAGTACTATCTCTAGATCTGTGAAGTTTGCATAATTTTCTCTCCTTTTAGACTGACTTTCTCTACTTCTCTAACCACATGAAGATCAATAGATGGCTTCCCAGTATTACAGTTTGCTTTTCATTTAAAGCTACACAAGGAGACAGACTCATTGCATATGACTCCCCCTAAAATCATAGGAAATTGTATGATATAAGAATTATATGCCAATAAAACTCTTCTTAAAAATTCACCTCCATAAATGGAAGAATATCCCATGTTTATGGATCAGAAGACTTAATATAGTAAAGTCAGTCCTGCTGAAGACCCTATGTACATTATTCCATGCTCGTGGGACAAGAATAATGAATAATATGGGATCAGGGCACTAATCCACCCATGGGGAGGGTATTGTTTATGTCTCCAGAGGAAAGGGAGAGAGGGAGCAAACCTCGACCTGATATGCCAAGCCTTGAGGGCAACATGCCAACATGAAGCAGTGAAAGAACAGAGAGCTCTGAGGGGCTGGGCCCAATCCTAGCTATGTCGACCCCCTCCCCAGAAGATTTCACTACAAAGGACAGCACTGAAGATACAGCCCAGAGAGTGACAGGTCTGCGCAGACCACATTGGAGAGGGGGCAGGTGAGGAGAACCCAGAACACTGAATCCTGGCCTGCCCAGCCCTGAGGATGACACTCCTGCTCAGAACAGTCAATGCTCAGAGAAGGACCATAGGGCTGGTCCCACCAGAAGACATGATGTCCACTCCCTGACCAACAGCACTGCAGGGAATAGCACTGGAGACATAGTGTGGGAATTGTGCCCAATCTGACCCACACACACCAGAGTAAAACCAAAGGGAGCACAACAGGGCAGCAAGGCGAGCAAAGCAACAAAGTCCAAGGAATCCAGAAAATAGACTTCACACTCAGATGAGGGCTTGGCACCTCATCAGACTTGATAGGAAAACATTGAGAAGGATCAGCAGACAGGATCAGAGTACATGGGAGCAAATGAAGGGGGAGGAAGAGAGAGCGGAGCACATCCTGGCCCACCAAGCCTTGAGAACGATATTCCTGCTCAGAGCAACCAATCCACAGAAAAGACCATATGGCCAGCCCCACTATGAGACTTGATTGACATCGCTCACTGACCCAATGCCCTGTGGAAGGCAACACTGGAGACACAGTGTGGGAATCGTGCCCTATCTGATCCCACCACACCAAGGCAAAACACTAAGGGCGTGCAACAGAACAGCAAGGAGAACAGAGCAACAAAGTCCCCAGGGAATACCAAAAATAGACTTTGGGGCCAGGGCTTGGCACCCCATCAGACTGGACGGGAAAACACTCCTAAAAGCCAGTAAACAGCCCTTGAACTAACTACAGGCTTTTCTTTGTTGTTGTTTTTGTCATTGGCTTTTTATTGTTGTTATTGTTTTGTTTTCTTTTGTTGTTTTGTTTTTGCTATGTCTTGTTTTTGTGCATGTTATTATCTCTGCAGGTCTGTCTAAATAAAATAGGCTGGATGAATAATCTGGAAGAGAAAACAACGGGACTGATGGTTCCAGGAGGACATGGGAGACGGGAGGTGGGGGGAAAGGAAGTGGTGTTGACAAACCCAGGGACAAGGGAACAACAAATGATCCACATCGGTGGTGAGGAGGGTGTAGGAGGCCTGGTAGGGCATGACCAGGGGTAATATAACCGAGAGGAATTACTGAAATCCCAATGGAGGCTGAGAATGATAGTGGGACAAAAGGAAAGTAAAAGGAAATAGAGGAAAGAGCTAGGAGGCAAAGGGCATTTATAGATGTCTAAATATAGGCATGTGTATGTAAATATATTAATATAGAATGGTAGGGATATAGGTCTATGTACCGTCCCAACACAATCACTGGAGACAAAATTGGTACATAAGCAAATGTGGTGAAGAAAGCTAATGGTGCCATGCTATAAGATATAGCATCTGGGGTCATCCAGCTGGGAAGCAACAAAGCCCACATGGAAGAAGCACACCAGCCTGTGTGATCATTAGGTGTCGACAGGATCAGATATAAGGCATCAGAAGACCCAAAACAAATAATCATATCAACATGAATTAAGAGGGTCAGAGTGGAAACCCAAAGTTCATCTGTAGGCAACTGGACACCCCTTCACAGAAGGGTCACAAGGAAGGGATGAACCAGCTAGGGTGCAGTATAGCACTGACAAAACACACAACACTCCTATAATTATTTAATGCTCCCCCCCTCCTCACAATCATGACCCCAGTTATATCTTAAAAATTCAGCTAGACCAGAGCATGTACACTGGTACAGATAAGAGCTCTCAATACACAGAATCCAAGACAGATAAATCCTCAGGAACAAGAATGGGAATAGTGATACTATGCGGGTAGGAGAAATTGGGGGAGAATGGGGGGCAAGGAAAAGCTGATCACAATGACCCTCCACCCCTACCCACACCAGGGGAGTGAACAACAGAAACACAGGTGAAAGGAGACAGCGGATGGTGTAAGATATGAAAATAATAATAATTATAATTTATAAAGGGATCACAAGGGTAGGAGGTTAGGGAAGGGAGAGGAAAACCGAGGAGCTGATACCAAGGGCTCAAGTAGAAAGAAAATGTTTTGAAAAGGATGATGGTAACACATGTACAAATGTGCTTTATACAACTGATGTATGGATTGTTATAAGAACTGTAAGAACCCCCAATAAAATGATTTATTAAAAATAAAAATCATAGGAGCAAAAATGCAGTTAGCCTATTCCTGGCCCACATTGCTAGGGAGAGGGGTAAGGGGCACCATTCATCTCTCTATTGTATTGTGATGGTTTGTGTGCTGCTCTGATACTAGAAGCTCTGCCATTGGTGTCGCAAGTTTCACCAGCTCTCCTGCGGTGGACAGACGTTAGCAGAGCTTCCATACTAAGACAGGCTAGGGCCTAGTGATCTATCTCTGAAAAGAATTGACCAGTGAAAACCTTATGAATGGCAATAGACCATTTTCTTATATAGTTAAGCTAAAGATAAGCTCTTTGAATTGGAAGATACTCAAAATATGACTAGGGAGCCTTTGCCTTCTCAAAGTAGAGCCAACCTTAGATGATATGGATGAAGTCAAGCTTTGGGGACCTCCATATACTAATGTGCCACAACTCAAAATGAGAAGAAACAACGGCAAACATCCACTTCTAATTAGAACATGGAATATATGAAGTGTGAAGCTAGGAAAATTACAAGTTGCCAAAAATAAAATCAATCACATAAAGATTGATATCCTAGGGATTGGTGGACTGAAATGGACTGGTATTAGTCATTTCTAATAAAATAATCATATGAACTACTAAGTTGGGAATGACAAATTAAAGAAGTGTGGTGTCACATTCATACTTAAAAAGGACATTTCTAGATCTTCCTTGAAGTACTACTCTGTCAGTGGTAAAATAATATCTACCATCTGCTGGGAACTTTAGTCAATATGACTATTATTTAAATTTATATAATAACCACTAATGTCAATGAAAAGCAAATTGAAGATTTTTACCAGATTCTTCAGTCTGAAATTGATCAAATATGTGATTATGAAATATTAATAATTACTGGTAATTAAAATGTAAAAGTTGGAAACAAAAATAATCAGCAATAGAAAATATGTCCTAGATGATATGAATAACCCAAGGGATTTCATTACAGAATTTTGCAAGACCAATAATTCACTCATTGAAAATATCTTTTTAATAGTACAAATAACAACTCTACATAGAGATATCATCAGATGGAATACAAAGAAATCTAGTAGACTGTATCAGTGGAAAGAGAGAATGGAAAGGTCAGGAAAATCAGGAGCTGACTGCGGAACAGATCCTCAATTACTCCTATGTAAGTTCAAATTAAAGTTGAAGAAAATTCAAGCAAGTTCACCAAAGCCAGACCATGACTTTCAGTATATTCCCTCTGATTTTAGAGACCATCGCAAGAACAGATATGACTCACTGAAAAATAATACAGTCTGGACGAGTATTTGGATGACATCAAGGATATCACACATAAAGCAAAGGGTCGTTACAAAAGGAAGAAAGAAAATGCCAAAACGGATGTCTGAAGAAACTCAACGTCTTGAAGGAATAGTGGCTAATCTGGTGGAGAAAATATGAATAGAAGATTTCAAGGAGTGAGTTTCGAAAACAAAGTAAAGTAATAGAATAGAATGTATAAAAACCAGCCTTGCAATGTCCAGTATTCCAGAAGGGAAGAACATACTTGACATTGTACAAGGTGAAAGAATGGATGGGGGAGGGCGGGGGTTAAGCCTCTTGGTGTAATTTTGAAGCTTTCTATAGGAAAAACATCAAACTTTTCAGAAGTATCAAAAGAAAATGGAAGGAATATACAGTCAAGGTAACAAAAAGAATTGTTTGCTCTTTAGCAATTTCAGGAGGTAGCATATGATCAAGAAATAATGTATTGAAAGTGGGAAGTTAGGGTGAACTGAAGACATTGGTGGAAAACAAGGCTGCAGGAATGGATGGAATACCAACTTATATGTTTTAACAAGTTGATGCAATGCTAGAAGGGTTCATTTGTCTATGCCAAGAAGTTTGGAAAATAGTTACCTGGCAATATTTGTGTGTGTCCATTCCAAAGGAATGGAATCCAGCAGAATTTGGAAATTATTCCACAGTATCATTAATATTATTTTGTGGCTCTTAGTGATGTTGAAGTGGTTCTCACACCTAGCAAGCCTATGTACAACTATACAGAACACTGCCCAAGCCAGTGTCACTCTCAAAATTATTGTGCCATTTTAACACATTTTTGCAATCACTCTGTCAATCTAATTCCTGAGGATCTTTTTAATTTTTTCTGACCCTCCGTTTTACCAAACATGATGACTGTTTCAGGTGTCAGGTTACTCCTGAAAGCACTTCCAAAATATATATGTAAGACAAAGTTTTGCCATTCTCACCTCTAAGAATACTTTGGCTGTCATTGAACAAATTTATTCATGCTTCTGGAAGTCCATGGTCCTTTCATTATTCTTTGACACGCCACATTTCAGATGTATCAATGCTTCTTCAGTTTTCGTTACCCTTTTTCCAGTTTTCACGTGCATACAAGGTGATTGAAAATACATTATTCGCATATGTCAGGCACGTCACAGTCCTCCGGGTGACGTCTTTTCTCTCTAGCATCGTAGGGAGGTCTGTGCAGCAGATTGCCTCCATAAAACCAATACATGATTTGATTTCTTTTTTTTTAAATCAATTTATTGGTGCTCATACAACTCATCACAATACATAGATCAATTGTGTAAAGCACAT
>NW_022103958.1:24543723-24554339 GCF_000313985.2 Echinops telfairi
TATGCCCTTTGCCTCCTACTTCTTTCCTCTATTTCTTTACGCTTTCCTCCTGTCCCAATACCATGTTCAGCCTTCATTCTGGCTTCAGTAGTTCCTCGCGGTTGTCTTGACCGTGGTCACTCCCTTCCAGTCCTCCCGTCCCCTCCCTACCATTGGTTTTGAACCATTTGTTGTTCCCTGTCCCTAGGTTGGCCAACCCTCCTCCCTTTCCCTACCTCCCACACTCCCATGTCCCTCCGGGGCCATCGGTCCCTTTATTTTCTTCTCATATTTCTTTTGGTCCAACTTCTCTTATCTAGGTAGGTGTACAGAAATAACAATGTGTGAATAAAATTGGGATTGGCATTGACAGCACAGCGCCAAAGCGGCTCATAAGAACCTGGTGACGACGGCAGCAGCACTGGCAAGCCCACAAACAAAAAAGCCACTGACATACAAAATTTAAAAGAAGGGGAAAAAGGAAAAAAGCCCGAACAGATAGGCTGGGGAAAAAAAAGAAAATGAAAAGAGGAAGAAAACAAAAAAAAAGCCTGTTAGTAGATCAAGGTCTGTGTGTTGACCTTTAGGAGCGTTTTCTGGATGAGTCTAATGGGGTGCCACGTCCTGGCCCCAGAATCCATCATTTGTCTTCCCTTGGGACCTCCTTGCTCTGCTTCCTGCTGCTTCCATGAATGTTGACTGTGGCTCCAAGTAAAATGAAATGCTTCAATCTTTTCTCCATTTATCATGGCGTTGTCCATTGGTCCAGTAGTAAGGATTTTTGTTTTCTTCACATTGAGTAGTAATTTGTGCTGAAGGATGAAGTTTTTGATCTCCATCAGCAAGTGCTTCAAGTCCTCATCTCATTCAGCAAGTAAAGTTATGTCATCTGCATATCAAAGGTTTTTAATGAGATTCCGCCAATCCTGATGCCACCTTCTTCTTCATGTAGTCCAGGTTCTCGTATCATTTTCTCAGAATACAGCTAGAATAAGTATGTTGAAGTGATAAAACCCTGATGCACAGAGTTCCTGATTCAAAACTACACATTATTCCCTTGCTCTGTTCAAAATTTACCTCTTGATTCATGCACAGGTTCCATATAAGCACGATTTAGTGTTCTGAAATTACAGTTTTCCACAATGCTATCCATAGTTTGTTCTGATCCTAACAGTCAAATGCTTTTGCATAGTCAGTAAGACATAAATAAACACACTTCTGCTATTCTTTTATTCAGCCAATCCCCATCTGATGTCAGCAACATTTCTCATTCTGAGTCCTCTTTTAAATTGAGCTTGAACTTCTGGAAGCCCCAAGTCAATGTACTGATGCAACTTTTTAAAATGATCTTCATCAAAATTTTACTTTCATGTGCTATTAAATAAGTTATTTTCTTGAAAAATTATACTATGGGATCTCGGCTTCATTTCTGTCACCAACGCCATATTTCCTGATGACTTTCCCTTTCACTTTGTTTCCAAGTTTCACATTTCAATCACCAGTAATTACTGATGTGCCTTGATTGCATAGTTGATCAATTTCATATAGAAGAAGTGGGTAATAGTCTTCAATTTCTTCATCCTTTGGTGGTTCATGAGCAAATATTTCTAATAGTTCTATTAATAGGTGTATAGATATTACCCCATCACTGGCAGCATTCTACTTCAAGGAGGATCTTGACATTTCTTTTGATGATAAACTTGACACTATTCTTCTTGAATGCATCATTCTAAGCATAATTAACTATACGATTGTCAAAATGGCCAATACCGATCATGTCATCTCAATAATGCCGAGGATATTGATTTTTGTGTTTTCCATTTCTTTTTTTAACTTACAATTTTTTAAATTGAGGGCTCATACAGCTCATCACATTCCATACATACATCAACTTTATAAAGCACATTTGTACATTTGTTACCCTCATTATTCTTTTTTTTAAATTATTTTATTGAGGGCTTGTACATTTCTTATCAGTCCATACATACATCCATTGAGTCAAGCACCTATGTACACCTGTTGCCCCCATCAATCTCAAAACATTTGCCTTCTACTTTAGCCCTCAATATCATTTTCCGCCTAACTCCCCCCTCCCCCTCCCTCCTGAACCCTTCATAATTCATAAATTATTATAGATTTGTCATGTTACCCTGTCCAACGTCTCCCTCTGCCCTCTTCTCTGCTGTCCATCCCCCAGGGAGGAGGCTATACTTAGATTCTTGTAATTGGTTCCCCCCTTCTACCTCACATTCCCTTCACCTTCCAGGCCTCGCCCCTCTCATCACTGGTCCTGAAGACATCATCTATCCTGGGTTCCCTGTGTTTCAAGTTGCTATCTGTACCAATGTACATCCTCTGGTCTAGCCAGATTTGCCAGGCAGAATTGGGATTATGATATTGGGGGGGAGGAAACATTAAAGAACTAGAGGAAAGTTATATGTTTCATCATTGCTACTCTGCACCCTGATTAGCTCATCTCCTCCCCAAAACCCCCCAGCAGGGGGGTGTTCTGTTGCCAACCAATGGACTCTGAGTCTCCACTCTGCACTCACCCAGCTTTACAATGACATGATTTCTTGTTCCTTGATGCCTGACACCCGATCCATTCGACAGCTCATGTCCATTTCAATTTTTAATTTTTAATGACATCCAGTTTTCCTAGATTCCTACTTCATGAACTTCACATTGCAACTGTTTCATTTCATTTTGAGCTCCTCAACTTTACCAAGTACGAGGTCCTTTCTAGAGACTGGTCTGTCCTGTTAACATTGTCTTTCCTGATAACTTTATTCTAATCTGTACGATAGGGTTGCTAGGAGTCGGAATTGACCCCAAAGCATGCTGACATCATAGACATCAAGTGAAAGAGAGAAGGAGGGCAGCAAGAAGAGGTTGTGTGGAATTGTCTTATTTGATTCTTGGTCCAAGTCTTAAAGAACATTCAGAAGGCTCAAGCCAAAATTGCCTATCAATGGAACTCCTTGACTATCATTGCCTAGAACTCCTTGACAATACTGAACTCCTTGACTATCATTGCCTAGAACTCCTTGACAATACTGAATTATTGCAGACCAACAAGTCAGCACTAGCATTCCTGATAGGAGCCCTAGTGGCATCGTGGTTATGCATTGGCTACTCCTGGAAAAGCCAGCTGCTCAACAGGAGAAAAGCACTAGCTGCTCAACAGGAGAAAGATGAGGCCTTTTACTCCTGTAAAAATTACAGCCTTGGAAACCCACAGGGGCAGTTTTACTTCTCCTGTAGGGTCACTAAGTCACAATCAACTTGATGGCAGTGAGTTTGGTTTTTTAGTATCCCTCACAGGCTCAGCCATTGAAAAATCCATTGGGAAAATCAGCTTTGGATAAGCAAGGGAATGCGTGTCAGAGTGCAGTAGTTTAGACAATCAGTCAATTAAACTGAGAGATCTAAGTGGTATATTTCCATGGCCAAAGCAATTGTCACTGAAAACAGAGTTAACCAAATGGTGTCTAATGTCCTAATTCCCCAAGCAACTCAAAGATAACTAAAACTTAAGTAAACTTTTTCTATTTACATAGAAGGCAAGGGAACTAGAGATTGGGATGAGAAATCTTTAATATTATTCATGCTTTCATTTAATAAACGTCTATTTGATCTCTGTTATACGTAGGTAATGTGCCAGGTTCTGAGGATATAGTGGTGAATAAGTCAGAAATTCTCTCTATAGCACAGGGAAGGCTTATGGACTAAAGAGGAAATGACAATATTCTGTTAGGTGCTATTACAGGGATCAACAAAAGATGCTAAGGTTACACACAATATAGACACCTAACCTTCATGAGTATTGGGCCATCAAGGAAAACTGGTGGGTCCCTCACCATTGTGTAGTCTAAGTCTACCCTCATATTACGCTGAAGCCCATCATGATTAGGGGCAGAATTTTCAGAATTCAGTTTCTTGAATGCTACCTGATTTCTGACCTGCACCTCATGGCCATTGAATCATGACCAATCTTTAGTTAAGCATCGATTCCTTTGAGCGGAGCCAGAGAATTGTTCTTATTTGCTTTGAACCTATCAAAAAACACCATCAAAGATATGGTTGATTAAAAACCAAGCTGGTAATACTGCCTTTGAGAACTCTTTGAGGATTTCTGAACAATCAGGAAACTTTAGCCCATGTTTTCAGAATATGCTGTCAGAGAAGTTCATCTGAATCATATCTATCAAATATTGGGGATGACTCACTGTAAAACAAATCTCACTTTCAAAAACTTGTCTTTATAAATACACAAGAATAAATCACTTCTGTTGCTTCTGAGAGGTTCTTCATTTCCTCTGTCTTCCGTTGTGGCCCCCACTCTAAGAACCTCAAACAAAAGGACTTGCTGAAGAGTTACACTCTGACTGGCTTCAGAGTTCCCAGAGCAGCTCCCCTCCACCCCCGCCCCCCCAATTTGTTCCTCTCTGGCCCTGTCAGGATTGACTCACTGAAGCCTGAAGGCTCTGCCTCCTCAGGGTTATGGACTGTGGGCATGGGAAAGAGTACTTGCTGGAGCCAGTGGTTAATTAAAAGATTCAAATACAGCCCCATAAGTAGCTGTTGTGCATAAAAGGACTGAAGCCAACTTTCGTCATAGTGAATAATCCCACAGAGCATCCTTACTCCCAGCTGCCTCCTCCTTTGTTGCATCATCAGAAGGAACTAAGTTTCCAGGATCGTGTCCTGGGCTCATTTTCCTCCAGACTCTTCTGGATGGATCCTTTATCTCAATTACATCTCAAGAGAAGAATGAATTTGCAGGTACAGCCCAGTCTACCCATCCTCCAGTCTCCAGAAAAGCTCTGCCTAATGTGGCCAGAAAAATCCACACACTGTGTGCTTAAATATGTTCAAACAAAAGTCAAATCATGATACTTTCTTCTCCATAACAATTCTGGAGTCAAAAGCAAACAAACAAATGAAGCCCCACCCTTTTGGCCTAGATGTGGCATATCCCTTCATGCAATAGTCACCTTTGAAAAAAGGTGTATGCTTTAGAAAATACAATAGGAAGAAAAGACTATAATTTTTCTTCCCTGGATTTTTACCGATAACATTCATTGTATGTATGCTTTCATACTTTGCCCCTGAGGCCAAACACTATATATGCATGTGTGTGTGTCTGTCTATCAATCTATACATCTATCTACACATATATTTAAGGTATATGTATATATCAAGTATATGTGTACTTTATATATATATGCATAGCCATGTAAATATATTTTACTCTATCATTTGTTATGGCTAAATAATATTGTATTATAGGAGAACACTAAGATAAATCTGACCAGTCTTCTGTTGGATGTTTACTTTTTCTATTTTCAGGAAATCTTCAGCCTGAATACCTCCTATTGTAATGGAAGTTCAAAAAACCAAAAACATAGACTATTTTCTGTTCAATCAGTTATTCTTAGATAGGGTGCTTTTTCTCTGTAGAGGTATTTGGCAACATCCAAACATGTTTGGTTGTTGCAACTGTGGGATTGCTACTGGTCTCTAGTGGATGGAGACCAGAGATTCTGCTAAACACCCTACAATGTACAGGTGAATTCCCCCAAATTAGGGGATTATCCAGTCTAAAATGTCAATTATGTGAACTTGAGAAACTCTAAGTAATGGTCTTACTGTAATTGTGGACTCAAGTAAGCTATCTATCAAAGGCTATACCTGCTGGTTCCCTTTCTCATAATTCTTTGGTGCTGTTCTTTGACTTCGTCAAATGCCAATAGGGCACCATCTGGGACACAGAAGTGACAAAGATGTAGTTCTTTCCTTGCATTGCAGAAGCTCTTCTTCCCAGCTCTGTGGAAGCAGTACTTTTCCTTGTCCATGTTGCTCTTAACAGCCAAACTCCCAGTCTTTTTTTCTTTATTTCATCGTTCTTTTTTCCCCCCTCCCTCCCCGCTTCTCCCTCCCCCCTCCCCCCCTACTTTATTCATTATTATTATTTTATCATATCTTACCCCCTGCAACGTCTCCCTCACCCACTTCTCCGCTGTCTGTCCCCAAGGGAGGAGGCCATATGTAGACCTTGTCCTCTGTTCCCCCTTTCTCTCTCTCCTTCCCTCCACCCTCCCGCCATCGCCACTCTCTCCACTGGTCCTGGGGAGTTCATTTGTCCTGGGTTCACTGTATTTCCAGTTCCTATCTGTGCCAGTGCACCTCCTCCAGTCCAGCTGGATATGTAAGGTAGAATTGGGATCATGGTAGTGGGGTGGAGGAAGCATTTAAGACCTAGAGGAAAATTGCATATTTCATTGTTACTACACTGCACTCCGATTTACTCCTCACCTCCCGCAGCCCTTCTGCAAGGGGATGTCCAGTTTCCCCCAGATGGGCCCTGGGTCCCCACTCTGAACTCCCCTTCATTCACAATGTTATGATTTTTTTTTTTGGTCTTTGATGACTGATGCCTGACCCTTTTGCCGCCTTGTCATCTTACAGGTTGGTGTGCTTCTTCCATGTGGGCTTTGTTGTTTCTGTTAGATGGCCCCTTGTTTATCTTCCAGCATGTGGGACCCCAGATTCTATATCATTTGATAGCCAGGTACCATCAGCTTTCTTCACTGCATTTGCCTATGCACCCACTTTTATTTTCAGCAATCACATCGGGGTAGGCTGGTGTGCTTCTTCCTTGTGGGTTTTGTTGTTTCTTAGCTAGATGGATGCCTGTTTGTCTTCAAGCCTTTAAGACCCCAGATTCTATGTCATTTGATAGCCGGGCACCATCTGCTTTCTTCACCACTTTTGCTAATGCACCCCCTTTGTCCTCAGCGATCGAGTAGGGGGAGGGTGGTATGCTTCTTCCGTGTGGGTTTTGTTGTCTCTCAGCTAGATGGTGCTTGTTTATCTTCAGGTCTTTAAGGCTTCAGGTGCTATATCTTTTGGTAGCTGAGCACCATCAGCTTTCTTCACCACATTTTCTTGTGCACCCATTGTCTTCAGCGATCATGCCAGGTAGGTGAGCATCTCAGACTGCCAAATTGTTAGAACAAAGTCAAACTCCCAGTCTTTATTCAATTGTTCAGTCTGTAGGTATGTGCTCTTAAGCTATGTGGTCCATCTTGGTCCATGCTTGAGCCTACCATTCTTTATCCTGGCTTCAAGAAAAATTCTATGGTGTTGACTTAACTTCCTAGTTACTCTACTTACCATGACAGTCTTAATTGAAACCATTTACTACAATAATAGGTCTATACTTTTCACCTTCCTTTCTTCCTGTTAAAGTACATACATTATTACAAACACCTTCCATATTTTCTCTAAGAATTCAGAGTCCACATTCTCAAGGGTTCTCCACTAGAACAAAAACACAAAAAACGAAACCAGAGTTGGAAATAGCCGCTTTTGGGTCACTTCGCTTCACAGCAACCTTACGTACTGAATAATCAAATGCTTCCCAGCCCTACTTCATCCTCACGATTGCTGGCACGTTTGAGTCCATCATTGCAGCTATCGTACAATCCATCTCAATAAAGGTTTACCTCACCGTTGTTTCCCTTCTGCTTCATCAGATACAATGTCACCCTTCAGCTATTGATCCTTCCTAATGAGGTGTCGAAAGCAGGTGATCCAAACAATATTGTGATGTGATCCCATAAGGTTTTCATTGGCTAATTTTCAGAAGTAGAGAGCTGGGCCTTTTTCCTAATTTGTCTTAGGTTTTAATTCTGCCAAAATCTGCCCACCACGAGTGACCTTGCTGGTATTTGAAATACCAGTGCCATAGGTCCCAATAACACAGCAACATATAAGCCACTATAATATGACAACCTGACAGATGGGCAATGGAGAGTAAATGCTTTATTTCTCCTCCTTTTACATGATGGGCTGTGTTTTTTCACCTTGTAAGACCTGGGTCATTGTTTGCCAATTGAGAGACCTGGCAAGATATTTGGTGAAGCAGGCGGCACTTCTCTCAGAAGGCCATCATGGTGCCAAGAAACAGATGCAGAAGGGTTCAGCAGGCTCCAGTTTGTTCTACCCTCCCCACACTGTATGTCTAGCTCATTGTCATGGTGGCTAGTCCTGTGAACAGACTGCTGCCTCAGGACCACAGCAAGACGCACAGAGGCAGCAGAAACCGTGTCTACCATTTCCTCAGTAGCAGCTCTTTCCACAGGACTTCCTTTTTGGGTATCCCTTTAGGAACAAGACTCGTTTCTTGATTTTGCCGTCAGCTGACTTGGTCATCATAACAGTTTTTAGGTAGTCTGCTTAGTAACTGTTTCTTTGATTTGCCAGCTCTCTCTTTCCAAATCTTCACTTCCCCAGCTCCTCCCACAGATGTGTAAGAAAGAATTCCCATAATGAATCCCCGATTTCTAAATTACTTATCGTGCCCTTTGTTTTCTGATGGACTCTTGTCCCATAAACCCCTACTGGCCATCTTTTTTAGAGAGGAATTTGTCTTCTGTCTGTAAGACTCCCCTGTGTCTCTCTTCAGTCCATTGAAATCTAACTCCAATTCTTGGTTGCCTCCTCAAGCTGCATGTACTCACGTTACCCTAGACCTGCTATTTGCTTATGCTGATGGGCAAGATCCAGGTTTGTTTTGGCTTTGCATAGATGTAGCCTCTGATGCCAAGTCCTCTTATGTTTCCTTAAATGTCTCTTATTTTTAGTCTCCATGAACTCGCTGTACAATAGCAAGACTTCTTTCCTCTTCCCTTTCCATATCCTTATAGATTCTTCTTCCTATATCTGACTCTTAACTATTGGTACCCCATAGGTGTTCAACCCTCTTCCGGTTTGCTCTTGTCTCACTTATATTCATTTCTCTTCTATTCTTTTTATTCAGACAATTTTTTCCACTCAGAAGGCTTCTATTACCACTTTTTACTGATAATTCCTACCTCTATCCATTTCACCCAGACTTGTTGTTCCTGTAGTTTCAGTGTTCCCTATCCAACTACATCTTCCTGGATTAATCTAAGCAGAAGTCTACATGACAGGGCTCTACTGATGGGTAGAAGGAAGCTTATTCCATGTTGGAACCTAAACCCAAATCAAGCCCTTTTCTGTTGAGTCGATTCCAATGAATAATGACTCTAATCATGCCATGATAATGAAGCTTTGCAGGTACAATCACATCCCAGGTTTCTGGCCCTACGACATTTGGACTAATCCATCATAGTGACAAGTCACTTGGAGCAAGTTTCTTAACCTCTTTGATCTTAGTGCATCACGTTTAAAATGAGTTATAAAAATATTGCCTACTTAATAGGTTTGTTGTATTGGACCAGTGAATTAGCATTTATAGTAAATGCGATAAATTGTTCATAGCATTTTTTCTAATTATTTTTTTAAATACTTTTACTGGGGGCTCTTACAGCTCTTATCACAATCCATACATTGCTCCAATGTGTCAAGCACATTTGCACATATGCTACCATCATTATTTTCAAAGCATTCTCTTCCCACTTGAGCCCCTGATATCAGCTCCCCATTTCTTCCCCGCTCCCCCAGCCCTCCTTCACAAACCCTTGATAAGTTATAGATTATTATTTTCATATCTTACATCATCCTCCATCACCCCTCACCCACTTTTCCATTGTTCGTCCCCCCTGGAAGGGAGGTAGGTATAGGGTGATCCTTGTGATCGATTCCCCCTTTCTCCCTCCACCCTTCCCTAATCCTTCAGGTATCTCTACTCTCATTGTTTGCCCTGAGGGGTTATCTATCCTGGATTCCCTGTGTTGTAAGCTCTTATCTGTAGCAGTGTGCATGTTCTGGTCTAATCTGATTTGTAAGGTAGAATTGAGGTCATGATAGTGGGGGAAAGGAAGCACCAAAGAACTAGAGGAAAGTTGTGTGTTTCATTGGTGCTATATGGCACCCTGACTAGCTCATCTCTTCCCTGTGATCCCTCTGTGAGGGGATGTCCAATTATCTACAGATGGGCATTGGATCTCCACTCCATGCTGCACCCCCCATTCACATTGGGTATGATTTTGTTCTGGGTCTTAGATACCTGATACCTGATGAGGTAGTTAATCTATTGTGCCAACCTGGCCAATAAAACACATGTGGGGTTAATTGAAGGGTGGAAGGATAAATGGCTCAGTGAGCCTCACCTTTCTAGTTCTCAAGTCTCTTGCTTTCTGATGGTGGGACCAGGGTGCAGCTGCCTGAGCCAGTTCCTGCTTCAACTTGCAAAGGTCACTTCCTGCAAGACATCCCCAAGGAGAAGCCACATGGACCCACCCTGATGCATCCCTGGGTGCTGGAGCAGCCGTGTGGAGACCCCTGCCAGTACTGATATGTCAGTCACATTCACTGACTCAGCTTTCCTCCTGCAGTAGGCATCATTGCGTCTGTTTTGTGAGATGGAAGAGGACTTTGTGGATTGGTGTTGGACATATGGGTTAATGGGTTATTGTTGGGCTTGTGGGCTTGGGCAGCACTGGTTTGGGATGTTTTCTTAATGTGTACCTAACCTTTATATAAAATTCTCTCTTATACATGAGTTTCTGTGGGTTTGTTTCTCTAAAGTACCCAGACTAACACACCTGATCCCAGCGACACCGCATGATCACACAGGCTGGTGTGCTTCCTCCATGTGGGCTTTGTTGCTTCTCAGCTAGATGACCGTTTGTTTACCTTCAAGC
>NW_022103958.1:24555987-24581320 GCF_000313985.2 Echinops telfairi
ACTGGTACAGATAGCAACTGGAAACACAGGGAATTCAGGACAGATGATCCCTTCAGAACCAGTGGTGAGAGTGGTGATACCAGAGGGTGGAAGGAAGATGGGGTGGAAAGGGGGAACAGATTACAGGGATCTACATATAACCTCCTCCCTGGTTATGTGTAGAAACAGAAAAGTGGGTGAAGGGTGACATCGGACAGTATATGATATGACAAAATAATAATAATTTATAAATTGTCAAGGGTTCATGAGGGAGGGGGAGCAGACGGGGAGAATGAGGAGCTGATATCAAGGGCTCAAATAGAAAGCAAATGTTTTGAGAATGATAATGGCAACAGATATACAAATGTGCTTGACACAATGGATCTATGTATGGATTGTGATAAGAGTTGTATGAGCCCCCAATAAAATGATTTAAAAAATAAAATAAGATATATCCTCTACAGTGCAGCCAAAGTACACTTCCTAAGATGGCTCTTTTCTGTATAAAGCCCTTCAATGCCTCATTATAACCTATTGCCTAAGTACAGTGTTCTGCTGGCCTTTATAAAGTTGAGCGTTCTGCCCTGATCATTGCACTCGTACACTCTTCATGTGTAGTTGACGTAGGAGCTGTGGCTATTCGATGCCCAGTATAATTGTAAAGCACATTTCCTCTTACGGAATCCTACTGTCACCACTCCCCTTGCCTAATTTGAAGTTTTGTTCAATGTCCTACTTTCTGAAAAACTGTCCTTGGAATCTCAACTATCTCTCTCCCAAGCTCATTGCACTCACCCATCTCGTGTTCCCAGACCTTCAATATATAATTTTGATCAATAATCATCTGTTTATTCATCTTTCTCCCATATTAGACTAGGACTTCTCAAAGGAAAGGGCATTTTCTTGTTGATTCTTGTGTGCCCAGTGCCTCAATAAACATTCTGATGAATATGGGAATGATCTAATGAAAGCATTTGGGAAATTCAGGCCTACAGGGGTGCCTTCAGGGGTTGTTGTCCATCTCTTCTGGTGAAGGGCTTGGCAGAGAAAGGTCACTTTATAATAATGCTTATTGGAATCTGTTTCAACAGCACATAAGACCTAGAAGATCTCATCTTGTTTCCTACCTGCATTGGCTGGCAGTAGAATTTTCCAGTTGTCAGCATTTGTCTGACTGATGTTCATGGCATATTCTCTGGAAATGCCCCCCTCTAGCTCAAAAGCCCATCCATTTTCTAAAAAAAAATTTCCTCTATTTCTTTTTCTGATTGTTTATTTTCCACTGGTTATAGCACTAACAATTAAAGTTAGAGAATTTCCAATGAAAATCAACCAGCTGTGAGTTGAGGTTCCCTATGGTCAGTTTTGGAGCCCTGGTAATGTTTAGCAGTTCAAAACCACCAGCCACTCTGAGGGAGAAAAACGTGGCTTTTTATTCCAGTAAATAGTCACAGTCTTAGAAGCTCACAGGATAGTTTTACCCTGTCTTAGATGATCACTATGAGTTGACATTCACTCGATGGCAATGAGAGAGAGGAGGTTGGTTTATAAATTCCTTCTGTAAAGTTTAGCAGACAGACCTTGAACTATTTATAGGCTTTTCTTTTGTTGTTGTTGTTTGTTTTGTTTTTATTTATTCAAGTCTATCTAGATTAGATAGGCAGGATAAACAATCCTGAGGAGAAAACAACGGTTCTGAGGGGACACAGGAGATAGGGAGGTAGGGGAAAGGAAAGGGGGATCCAACAACTCCAGGCACAAAGGAACAACAAGTGATGTAAAATCGATGGCGAGGAGGGTGTAGGATGCCTGGTGGGGCTTGATCAAGGGCAGTGTAGCCAAGAGGAACTATGGAGAGCAGAATGAAGTTCGGACATGATAGTGGGACATGAGGAAAGTAAAAGGAATAGAGGAAAGAGCTAGGAGGCAAAGGACATTTATAGAGGTATAAATACAGGCATGTACATATGTAAATATGTGATAGGGACACAGTTCTAAGTACATATATATGTTAAATAATAAGGTAGCAGACAGACATTGGGCCTCTACTCGAGTACTCCCTCAACACAAGAACACTTTGATCTAATAACCTGGTATTCTGTGATGCTCACCTTTCCTACACAATCACTGATGACAAATTTGGTGCGTAAGCAAATGCGGTGAAGAAAGCTGATGGTTCCTGGCTATCAAAAGATATAGCATCTGGGGTCTTAAAGGCTTGAAGATAAACAAGTGGCCATCTAGCTGGGAAGCAACAAAGTCCATAAGGAAGAAGTATACCAGCCTATGTGATCATGAGGTGTCAATGGGATCAGGTATCAGAAGACCTAGAACAAACAATCATATCAATGCAAACGAGTGGAGTGGGGAGTGGGGTAGAGACCCAAAGCCCATCTATAAACAATTGGACATCCCCTCCCGACAGCATACAACTTTCCTCTAGTTCTTTAATGCTTCCTTCCCCCACTATCAAGACCCCAATTCTACCTTACAAATCCGGCTAGACCAGAGCATGCCCACTGGTACAGATAAGAGCACTCTTGACACAGGGAATTCAGTACAGATTAAATCCCTCAAGAACAATAATGGAAGTAGCACT
The DNA here is from genome assembly GCF_000313985.2 of Echinops telfairi. NCBI lineage: Eukaryota > Metazoa > Chordata > Mammalia > Afrosoricida > Tenrecidae > Echinops > Echinops telfairi. Next base: position 24,558,566 of record NW_022103958.1, read on the forward strand.
ACCCTGAGTGTAGGGGAAAAGTGGAGGGAAAAGGGGGGAACCGATCACAATGATTGATGTATAACCCTGCCTTCTTTTCAAGGGGGGTGAACAACAGAAATGTGGGTGAAGGGAGACAGCGTTTGGTGCAAGATATGAAAATAACAATAATTTCTAAATTATCAAGGGTTTATGAGGGAGGAGGGTGGGTGGAGGAGAAAGGAAAATGAGCAGCTGATATCAGGGGCTCAAGTAGAAAGAAAATGTTTTGAAAAGGAGATGGCAACATATGTACAAATGTGCTTGACACAATGGATGTATGGATTGTTATTAGAGCTGTAATAGCCCCCCAATAAAATGATTAAAAAGAAAAACTCCCCCTCTCCTCCCCTACCTCCAAGGCCTGCTCCTCTCCTTTTGGACTATAGTTCCCAATTTTTGCCCAATATAGGATAGATTCATTTGCGTCTATTTTTATCTCAGCCCCCTGAAGACTAAGCTTCAGTCAGAATAAGCAGGCTAGTTTCCCCAGGTTTCATGAAGGTAAGAGTGGAGGGGCCAGCGGCATGAGTGGAAGAGCTTGGAAAGCTTAATTTTGCAAACCCTGTGGAGTGTCTCCACTTAGAGATTGTGTCCCTAGTAAGATCTTGACAATGATGCAAACGTCTTTGCTCAAAGGAATGGGCTTTTTTTCATGGAAAGGGATGGCATGGTGTCACTACAGTAGACAGATTACAGAGGAAGATCCTGGCATCCCTCGGGGACTCCTGGCCCCACCTATAGTGGCCAGTAGATTACTTTTTAAATGTTACACAGAAAATACCAAATCATTTTAAGTCTTAGGCATACACTTCTTCTGCTCTTGCTTAGCATTATTTTCTTTTGTGTCCACTAGATCCAAGCCATACCCATTGCTAGTCTATTCCAATTCATAGCAACCGTAAAGGACTGACTACAACTACCTTATAGAGTTTCCAAGGTTGTAATCTTTATAGAAACTGACTGCTACACCTTCTCCATGCAGCAGCTGATGGGTTTGAACAACTAATCTTTCAGTTAGCAGTTGAGTGCTTAACTACTGTGTCATCAGGATTCCCTTTTATGTCCACAAGCCCACTCATAGTTAATTAGCATTTCACTACAACTTATTGAACGTTCAGTTTGCTTTATCTGTTGTTGAACTTTTAGGCATCTCTACTGCCCCATTCTCACATGGTGCACTAGAAAGAGAATTGTCCTTATGGAGAATTTCTGAGGATTAATGACATTTTTACCCCCTAGTAGCTCTAGATGATGGTAATATTTTCTCCACTGAACTCCTAGACTCAAATGGAATTATAAGTATGAAAACACTGAGTAAACTCTAAGTCACTATGGAAAAAGAATATTATTATAAAAGATGCCACCGTAGAAGACAAGCACATTAGCTAGTACTGAGGTGGGAATTTCCCCCATTTTTCTAGGCACATCTATTTATATAAATAATTTATACTAAAATTCAATGTTATTGCTTTGCATTCTTCTGTTTCTTACTAAATAAACTGTTTTGTCTTTCCATCTTATACTAATAAATAGTCATCTACACTGTAATTCATAATGACTGCATAAAATTTTAATTTATGGATATCATGATTTATAATAACAAGACCACAATTTGGTAGTGACCAAAAAAATTCACTACGTCGAGTCAATTCCCACTTGTACCAACCTTATAGAGCAGAGTAGCACTTCCCCTATGGGCTTCTGCGATGGTAGCTCTTTATGAGAGTAAAAACCCTCATCTTTCTCTAGCAGAGAGGCTGGCGGTCTGCAACCTTGTGGTTAGCAGGAAAACGGTAACCATTGTGCCAATTTTTGACAGTTAGGTTAGTTTCATGTTTTCACTATTATAAGCAATGCTAGGATGACTATTTTTACTTTGGTTCTTAACTATTTCCTTAGCATATATTCCCAGATATGGATTTTTGTGTGTCAAGTCACACACATAACCAATATTTTTAGCCTATGATGTCAAATTTTCTTCTTGAAAGATGGTAGCAGTGTATGTCCACCAAATCCAGTCATTGCTATCAAGCCCATTTCATCCCACTCTATTTCAGTGCTCCTGTAGGACAGAGTAGAACTGCCCTGTTGGATTTCTGAATGCTGTAAATCTTATGGGGAAGGAAAGTTTCCTTTGTCTCCTGAAGAACAGCTGGGGGATTTAAAACAATGACCTTGTGGTTAGCAACCCAACACATAACCCACTGAACAAAACCAGAAACTTTACAGGGAATTCATTGTTTCACCCTCTGGACAACACTCACCCGACTCACCGCCACGGGGTTGATTCCAACTCATAGCAATCCTATCGGACAGGGTAGAACTGCTTCTGGGGTTTCTGAGACTGAAACTCCTTACAGGAGTAGAAAGCCTGGTCTTTCTCCCTTGCAGTGGCTGGTGTTTTCCAACTAATGACCACACGGTCAGCTGCCCAGAGTGTAACCACTTTGCCACCTAGGCTTTTTTAGACAACACTAGATACCAAAATTTGCTTGTTTGCTTATTGTGTTTGATTGGCCATTTCATCAGCCCAATTATTTCATTGTCATCTTGATGCATTGCTGCTTTTTATTGAAGGACACTGCCTGTTCCTGGTTGTTTTTTCTAATGGGGAGTTCTATATTATTGGAGGTCTAAAAATGTATTCTTTCCCTTATGTTTTACTCCACTCCTTTGAAAAGGAGTCCCTGGTGATACAAAGGGAACAAGTTCCCAATTGCTCATTGAAAGGTGGTGGCACCCAGAGGCTTCTCCACAGACAGCCTGAGAGATCAGCCTCCCCGAAGCCCCAGCCTTGAACCCCCTAGAGCAGTTCTACCCCACACAGATGGGGGTCTCCAGGAGTCAGAACTCAGTGACAGCTAACAACAGCTTATTGGAAATCTATGCATTGTATATCTTCTCAATGATTAGACTGAACATTTTCACACACATTTTCAAACTTATTTTTCTAAGGTCTAGAGTAACGATCACCCTTCTGATAAGTTAGGAGTTTTAGCACACTTTTACATCCCTCTGATTCCCCCGCCACCCCAAGTTTAGTAGTTCTTTTCTATGTACAGCTATTAAATGTATAACCAAGTAACATAAAACACATTTTTAACAATCCAGAAAGGAAGAAGATGGCCTGGGAATGGACAAGAGAAACCATGTACGGTGCAAACTCTCTCTAAAGAAGCAAATTCAGCGAAAGAAATGCGACTTTGTTTCTAAAATCTCATCATTTAATCTACTCAAGGGTAGCAAAGGAAATCAGGTATCCAGTTGGACCAAGAAATAGAAATCAATTGAGAATTTAGAATGTAATTCTTTACTTCCCATCTTGCCTTCAGTTGGTCTATCAGCTTCATTCTCCTCTCTGTACAAAGGAGTTTTCTTAGTCTGCAGAAGTTACCCCATCTTACAATGCAGAAATCTGCTCTGAGAATGACGAGAATGGCAAAGCTGAAGACTAGAACCTATTTGTCTCAATTCCAAATTATCAGCAAAAAGAACGTAATTGACCTATTTTGAATCAGGTAATCGCCCCCAAACTAACTTACTTTACCTGGGACCAGCATTTCAGTATTGAAATATTATTAGCCCTCTGAGGAATACATGCAGAAAGACAGCAGTGTTAAAGCATTAGATTAGGATTATTAGACTGTGAATGAATCTTAGATACCAACAAGTACAATGATGCTTACATTGGTAAGTTTTCCAAAATACATCTGCCTGGACTCCGATCAAGGAATCTCAGTAGCACAGTAGGTTTAGCCTTGGGTTTCCAAAGGTCAGTGGTTCCAACCCACCAGCCACTGCACAGGAGAAAGATGAAGCAGTCTGCCTCCATGATGACTTGCACCCTTGAAACCCTATTGAGCAGTTTCACTTTCTGGTTTAGTGTTGCTATGAGTTGGAATTAGCAGGGGGGTAGTTTGGGGCTCCAACCAGAGTGTACTAAATCAGAATCTCTGGGGTAAAAGAGAGGGTAAATTAACCAAGTTAGGTAAATTGAAGTTCATGGAAGGGAAAAGATTTACCTCAGGTCACTTAGCAATTAAAAGCACAACTGGAAACAGACCCTAGAACTCTTTCCAATAAAGTTCTCACTGTAACAGTGATACCAAACGTATTCACGTGAGAACCAGGGTCTGTGCGCGGTAGAGGATTGGGCAGCTTGTATGGAGAAATGCAGCTGGAAAATGCAAATGTTCTGGGCATGCAAAATTGTCCCAGGAAGGAAAAAGATTTTCCTACATTTTATTATCAAAAGCCTCTGAACATTAATATCTTTCCTGGGTCTGTAAAATCTGTTCACTTGATTTGAGCCAAACAGCTATGGCCAGGAGAATAGAAAGATGGGTGTTTGGCAACTAGGGACACGGCTCCCTTCATAGAAGCACAAAATGCAACCATGTGGTTGGGTTGGGACAGTAATTATTGAGTGACACTAAAAGTTCTCTTCCAACTGCCTGTATCTATCCAATATCTACCTATCACAAAATCTGATATTTTAAGAGACTTCAAGTGCATAAAATTGAATTAAACACAATCCATGGTTCATAGCTCACTCTCATCATTCATCCCAACATGGCTGGTTTTTGTTTGTTTGTTTATTAACGTCTTGCCTTATTTGCTTTTAACAATAAGTCGTTCTGTGGATGCTGGCAATAATGCTCACAAACCCATACATGCTTCTCCCTCTCTACCTAAAGTAGTTGCCAACAAGAATTATGTCTTCATATATCCATTATTTTCCCTTCTATGTAGTTTGATCTCATCTATCTGTATTCCTAACAATATTTCTTTCTTTAAGAAAAAAAATGTTAATTTTTAGTCAATTTTAACTTTATAGATTATTTAAAAGTTTTTAATAACAAGAATATATTACTTCTTGGAATTTGTGGATTTACTTTTTTTACTTTAAATTATACTTCAAAGGATAATTTCAGAGTAGGGGAGCTGGAAGACACAACCTTCATCAAGGGATCAAAGGGAATTTCAACATAACAGAATAAATCAAACTCATGTGCCTGGATAAGATAAAATGAAAGATACATAGCATTGGTTTTGGGATACTCTTGCCCAAAATGAATAACCTAAATCTAATCATGATAAACCATCAGAGAAACACCCATTGAGGAATAGGATGTAACCCCACTGTCATGTTCAAGAATGGGAAGGTCCTGAAAAGTCAAAGTCAGGTTGAGGAACTGTCCTAAATGAAGGAGATTAAGTAGGCACAGCAATTATTTACAATATTTTGTTACAAGCTAGACTTGTTTTCACTCTAAAAAGTCTTTTGAAACAATGGAGAAACTTATGAGATTTGAGTAGTAAGTGGTAGTCATATATCAATAGAATATCTTTATTTTGGTGGTTGTACTGTGGCTATGTAAGAGAATGTCCTAGTGTGTAGAAAATATAGCCTAAAATATTGGGGAGTTGTTTTAGTTATCTCATGCTACTGTAACAGAAGTGGTACAAATGGACCGCTTTAAAAAATAGAAATCTATTTTCTCGCAGTTTAGGAGGCCAGAAATCTGAATTCAGGGTACTGACCTTAAGGGAAAGCTTCTCCTCTGTCAGCAGCTCATTATCTGCTTCCGAATTCTTTAGGAATCTCCCTAGATCGTTGCATGGATCTACCCCTATCTCTACTTCTCAAAACAACAAAAGCAAACCCAAACTCACTGCCACTGAGTACAGCTGACTGGGAGTGATCCTAAAGGGCAGGGTTGAACTGTTCTGAGAGGTTTCTGAGAGTGTAATTCCTTTTTTTTTTTTTTTGCCCTTTAGGCCATGCCTTTATTTTTTATTTTTTTTAATTTTAACATTTTATTAGGGACTCATACAACTGTTATCCCAAGAGAGTGTAATTCTTTATGGAAGTAGAAAGCTTCATCATTTTCCCTTGGCCACTGGTGGTTTTGAAAAACCACTTTGCTTATTTTCTTTTATATCTCAAAGAGATTGACTTAAATAACACCCACAGTAATCTTGTATCTTGTGTCATTAGCAAAACAAGGCCATAGCTTTACTGAAAGGAATTATAACCAAAGGCATAGAGGTTAGGCTTCACAGACCATATTTTGGGGTATATAATCCAATCCATAACACTGCACTTTTGCCCCCAAATTTCAGGCCATTGCCACATGTGAAGTATGTTCATCACATCACCCAAAAGTCATACAGCAACTCCAAGACCAAAATTGTATCTTCTGAATCATTAAAATCAAACATGAATGAAACTTTTGGTGTAGACCATCATGGGCCAAAATTCCTCTTTATCTGTAAACCTGTGAAATCGGAAATATAGGTTATCTGTTTTCAATGTATAATGGTAGAACAGGAACATGGAAGACACTTGCACTACAAATGAGAGAAATTGGAGGGGGGAAACAAGAGTAGCGATAGCAGGAGAGGAAGGGGAAGGTAGGGGAATCAATCACAATGATCTACATGTAACCTCCTCCCTGGGGGACGGACAACAGAAAAGTGGGTGAAGGGAGATGTCAGACAGTGTAAGACACGGCAAAATAATAATAATTTCTAAATTATCAAGGGTTTATGAGGGAGGGGGAGCAGGGAGGGAAGGGTAAAATGAGGAGCGGATACCAAGGGCTCAAGTAGAAAGCAAATGTTTTGAGAATGATGATGGCAACAAATGTACAAATGTGCTTAACACAATGGATGGATTGTGATAAGAGTTGAACGAGCCCTCAATAAAATTATTTAAAACAAAAACGAAAAAAACCCAACAGAGTCAGAAAACTCAAACTCACTGCCCTTGAGTCAACTCCTACTCATAGTGACCATATAGGACAGGTAGATCGCCCCTGCGGGTTTCAGAGAATACAGCTCTTTACAGGAATAGAAAGCCTGATCCTTCTCCCATGGAGCAGTGGTAGCAGCCCAACACATAACGACACACTGCACCACCGAGGCTCCTTAGAAACAAGAACAGGCACTGAGGAATTTCAGAACTCAGCAGAACAATTTTCATTAGCTGTCAACCTTGAAAAGAATTTTCTGTTATTTAGGACAATGTAGGCAATGGTTCTACCCTCCATACTCTGGGGTATGCCATGCCCTCAGAGCTCAGGTGGGAGGACCTAGCCTTACTATGGCCCTAGCCTTCAACTCTGCCTTCTAGGCCTACAGAGACAGCAACTCTGCTCCCTTGGCTTTAGACAGTCACATTCTCTTACTCTATTTGAGTACAGACCCTACTCCCTCAGCACCAGCAAGTCCCATTCTTCTGGACAGGACTGGCCAATGCTCTCAGCTTTTTGGACAGCAACCCTGAATACCTGGCACACCTTGATAGCAGTCCCATATTCTAGAACTGAATTCGTAGCTCTTTGAAACCTAGCAGACTGTGGTCCAACCTTTTGAGATATGAGAGACTGTGTTCTCACCCTTTGAGATCAAAGCGGCCCTACTTCCCATATTCCTTCCAACAGTTCTTCCCCGCTCCAGGGATGGCTGGGTTTGTTTGGTTGGTTTTTGCCTACTTCCTGCCTAGAGGTTTCCAAGAGGCAGAAAGTATTCTTCCCTTTTGTTCTTTCTCTGTCCCTTTTAGTCGATGCTGGTGGCTCTCTGCTGTGACATTTGGTTAGATCCATCAGTGACAGGCTTAATCTCTTTAAACAAACTTTGTGTAGCTACATCCTTTGTGAAAAGTCTAGGACATATGTCCTGAGTTTGTACAACAGAATTTTCCAAATCTTTTATTTGTGTTTTCGTTTTGAAAAGTTTAAGTTCATCTTTTTCCTGTTTTCTTATGAACAGCAAGGAGAAACTACAAGGAGTTTTTTAATGCCTTGTTTAGAAATCTCAACCAGATTTCTAAGTTCATCACTAATGAGTTCTATCTTCTACCAAACACTTAAATATAATTCAGATAATATCTTTGCAATTGCATAAAAAGCATCATGTTTCCTCCATTGTCCAGCCACATGTTCATCATTTTCTTTGAAAGTCACACCAGGAGCATATTTTAGGTGCTATTTCTAGCAATATTCTTTTGCTTTTGCCATATATATTCTCTAAGATGATAGAGATATATCTCTATTCACTTCCTTCTGAACCCACACGATATTGACTTTGATGTCTACAATTCTACCATTAGTCTCTTCAAGACAATGTAGACTCTTACTAATTGAAACCTTACCATTCTTCCAGCCACTACTTATTAACCAATCCTAAAACAACTTCCACATTCTAGGCACCTGTTAGAGCAGCACCCTACTGTTCCAGCATCAAATTCTGTCTTGATTATCTAGTGTGGCTACAACAGAAATACCTCTAATGGGTGATTTTAACAAACAGAAATTTATTACCTCACAGCTTTTGTTGTTGATGGCATTGAGTCTGTTCGGACGGACCTGTGTATGACAGAATGAAAAATTGGCCAGTTCAGTGCCGTGGTTGAGCCTGTTATTATAGCCATGTTGCAGCCACTGTGTCAATCCACCTTCTTGATGCTCTTCCTCTGTTTCATTGACTGCCATGTTTTTAAGAGTGATGTCCTTTTCCAGGGACAGAGCTCTCTTGATGACATGTTCAACGTGCCGGAACTGATATCTCATCACCTTCCATTCTAACGAGCAATCTGGATGTCCTTTTTCCATGGAAAGTTTGTATGTTCTTCTGGTACTTTCCGTTTTCATTTCCAACCTCCCAATACAAAAGCACCAATTCTCTTGTGCGCTCCCTTATGTATTGCTCAATGTTCAAACGCATATGAGGTGATGGGAAATAACATGGCGTGGCTTAGGAACAACTTCGTCCTCAGATGGACATCTTTGCTCTTTAGGACTTTAAAGATATCTTGTGCAGTAGATTTGTCAAGTGCAATACTTCATTTGGTTTCTTGATTATTGCTTCAATAAGCATTGATTTTGGAACCAAGTAAAATAAAATCCTCAACAACTTGAATTTCTGCATTTATCATGATGCTGTCCTTTAGTCCAGTTTTGAAGATTTTGGTTTGCTTTATATTGCACTGCAATCCATACTGAAGACCACTGATATCGTTTATTATGCCAGCCTGGCTGATAAATACAAGTAGGATTAACTGAAGGGCGGAGAGATAATGGCTCAGTGAGCCTCATCTTTCTTGTCTCTTGCTCTTTGATCATCGGACCAGTGTGCGGCTACCTTGCTCGTTCTTTGCCTCAATTTATAGGCTACACTACCTGTTGGACACCTAGCCTGTGGACTGTGTCTCTGTAAGTTGAGGTCCCTTTAAGGCATCTCTGGAGCTGGGGACTGGCAGTTGGGACTGGTGGTCAGTTGACAGTTGGTGATCTGCCTTGTGATTGGCTGCTGTGCTGAGATAGCCTCACTCTATAAATAGAGGGCGATCTGGCAGCAGAGAGAGGAGAAGGACTGCTAGTCTCTCACAACTATGAGCCATTTGTAGTGCTTATAATTTAACTGTTCATTTGTTATATTTATCTGTATATAATTTAACAGTTCATTTCTTGTTATAGATCTAATTATCTTTATAAATAAATATATTTAATTATCAGCAATTTGGTTTTATCTCTCTATAGAACCCTGTCTAACACAACCACACTGAAGGTCTTTGAGGGCTTCAAGTTCTCCTCACTTTCAGCAAGTGAGGAGAAGATTGGAGTCAAAATTGGAGCACTGGTTCTAGGGAAAAGCTTTCTCAAGAGGAAAAAAAATAAGGAGCTGATACTAAGGGCTCAAGTAGACAATGTTTTGAAAATAATGATGGCAACAAATGTACAATTATGCTTGGCAAAATGGATGGATGGACGGATTGTGATAAGAGTTGTACGAGCCCCCAATAAAATGATTTTCAAAAAAGAAAGAAAAAGATTTCTCTCTGTGTCTGCTCTGGAGGAAAGTCATTGTCTTGCCAGCTTCCACCTCCTTCCCAGCCAGGAAGTCGGTGACCTGTAGGGGTTGCATTGATCTTATCCCGTCTCTGCTTCTACTACAGGTTTAATATCTTTTAGATAGCTGGAATGACGCAGAATATAATTCTGTCTCATTAACATAACAAACGCCATTCTTCAGTAGGATTATAACTACAGGCACAGGTTAAAATCACAACACATATTTGGTGTGTGTGTTGGGAATGGGGGTGGAGGGAGAAGGCACAATCCTATCCTTAACAGGGCATCTTATTCTCAAATGATTCAGGGGAGAAAAATACTCCTTACTATATTTGAAAATTTTCTGTAAGTATGAAATGTTTTAAAATTTTTTTAAAAACTTAAATAAACCCCAATAGCATATTGCTAAGATTCATCGATATTTTTCATATCACTCAAGTTCCTGTATTTTGACCGCTGAATAATATGATACTACAATTCATTTATGATACTTAATATCCCTTTGATGGCTTTTGAGTTTTTCCATTTTGTTGTTGGGATCAGTGCTGCTATAATCATTTTGTACATCTCCTGGTATAAAATGGTGAAATTGCTATGTCATAGTTTTTTAATGTTGTGCCATGGATTGAATTGCACCTACCACCACCACCACCCCACTCCCCCGCCACACACAAATGTACCAATTTGACTAGACTATGATTCCTTTGTTTTACAGTTAGATAAGGTTGAAGGGTGACAGTACCTATCCTTTATTATGTGAGCTGATTTGATAAAACAATCAGATGTAAAAGGATAAGGGTGAGGTTTAACACCAACAATCATGTCACAACCCAGATCCAATGAAAGGGAAACATTCTCCACTTAAGCCCCGGCATTAGGTCCTCATTTTTCCCCTCCCTCCCCTATCCCCCCTCCTTCATGAGCCCTTGATAGTTTATAAATTATTATTTTGTCATATCTTGCCCTGTCTGATGTCTCCCTTCACCCACTTTTCTGTTGTCCATCCCCTAGGGAGGAGGTCACATATAGCTCCTTGTAATCAGTTCCCTCTTTCCAACCCACTCTCCCTCTACCCTCCCAGTATCGCCAATCACACCACTGGTCCTGAAGGGATCATCCGCCCTGGATTCCCTGTGTTTCCAGTTCCTATCTGTACCAGTGTACACCCTCTGGTCTAGCCAGAAATGTTTTGAGAATGATGAGGGCAATGAGTGTACAAATGTGCTTTACACAATTGATGTATGTATGGATTGTAATAAGAGTTGTATGAGCCCCTAATAAAACGATTGGAAAAAAAAAAAGAAAAGAAAGGGAAACATTCATGGGGTGTGGCCTGCAACATCTTTTATCTTAGAAGAGATTAATAAAGAAAAAGATAAGTGAGCCGAGATCAGAGGGATCTATTACCACCAAGAAAGAGCCAGGAGTGGGGCTAGCTATTTGTCCCTGGATTCCCTGCAGGGAGAAATCCCTCTCACCGCCCCGGAGTTAATTCCAATGCATAAGGACCCTCTAAGACAGAGGAGAACTGCCTTGATTGGTTTCCAAAGCTGATTATAAATATATATCAATCATGTGTTGAGAGCTCTTACAGCTCTTATGACAATCCATACATCAATCACATTTGTGCATGTGTTGCCATCATCCTTTTCAAAACATCTTCTTACCACGTGAGCCCTTGATAACAGCACTTCTTTTTTCCCCTCTCTCCCTCTCCTTCCCACCCTTGTGACGACCCCTCAATAAATTAGACATTATTGTTATTTTCATATCTTACATTAACCGCTGTCTCCCTTCACCCAAATTTCTTTTTGTCTGTGTGTGTGTGTGTGTAAAGTGCATTTGTACTTCATTCTCAAAACATTTTCTCTCCACTTAAACCCCCGACATTTTTTGTTTATCTCCCTCAAGGCAGGCGGTGTTATACCTTGATTATTGCAATTGGTTCTCCCTTTCTCCCCTTCTCCCTAACCTCATGGTACTGCTACTCCCATTACTATTCCTGAGGGAGTTATCTGTCCTGGATTCCGTGTGTTGAGAGCTCTTATCTGTACCAGTATACATGCTCTGGTCTAGCTGGATTTGTAAGGTAGAACTGGGTCATGATAGTGGGGGCGGGGCGGGGGGTGGTGGAGGGAAGGAAGCTTTAAAGAACTAGAGGGATGTTGTGTGCTTCGCTGGTGCTACACTGCACACTGGTTGGTTTGTCCCTCCCTTGTGACCCTTCTGTGAGGGGATGTCCAATTATCTACAGATGGGCTTTGAGTCAACTTGGTGGACATGTTTCAGTTTAGGTTGTATTAACCTTAACTATAACCAAGTTATTAGAGTTATCCTGTGTATATGTATAACTACAGATATATGTAGTTATATTACATATAGCTACAATGTATAGTTATACTATATACATAAACTACAACCAAGATGTGGTTACAACAAGGTATAGGAAAAATGTAAGGATTCTATTGAAATAAGAAGACTTGTTAGGCAAGATAACCTAAGATCAGAAAACCAGAATATATAGGGTCAATAAGGCCAGTATATATTTAGTAAATGGCAACATGACAAGGCAAAATAGATATTGGCCTTCTCTTTCCAACCTTCAATAAAATGAAGAAATTCAGGATAGAATAGGAGAATTTTGTGCTGACTAGGAAGCCCAGAACATCCCCAGATTTGGATCAGAACCCAGGCTATTTCCACCACTGGTCATTTGTTTTTTTCATCTCTCTTTTGAGAGAGATTAATTGCTTCATCTTTTTTGCATTCTTATAGTTCATATATTCTCTGAGCCCTTCTGTACAACATAGGATCGAACCGACACTACGTAGTCATTCTAAAGTACAAGATGAAAGGGAGGTTCTCCTTTCTCATCCTCACCCGCTCTCTAGGTGCTTGGTGGAAATGTCATTTCTTCCTCCATCTAGTCATCCCTTGATGAGATCTTCGCCGTGATTTCTCCAGGAAACATATTTGTGAAGGCCAGAGGGATACACAAAGTACAGTAAAACTTCAGTGGCCACAAGCCACTAATCCCAAAACATTCCTTTATAAAAAGCTTTATATAATAGCAGAAGAGACCCCATTTATAATAGCAATAATATATAACATACCTAGAAATGAATCCAATGAGGAATGTGTAAGGCCTTTATAATAAAACTATGTAATGCTTTTTTGAGATTAAAAGCCATTTGAACAAATGAAAAATAAAACATTCTATATTATTGAAAGGGACTTCTCACATTAATAAAAAACTAATGTTAATCCTTGGTAAGTATTCGTGGCTTGGTTGATCTATAAAAATTGATACCATCCTACAACTATACCAACCAAATTTGTGCGGGGGTGGGGTGTGTGCAGTTGGAAGACAACTTGTATACTTACAAAGTTTATTTGTAAAAATAAAAAATATAGCTAGGAAAAGTCTGAAAAAGGAAAGGGTCAAGGACAAGACTTACCAAATATTAAATTGTATTATTCCATATGTTTTCCAACTCAATGTAAAGAAAACCCAAATTCTCACCACTAGTCCAATAGACAACATCATGGTAAACTGCGAAAAGATGGAATCAGGATCAGGAAGTAAAAGCTGGCAAGACAAAGATGCTTCCAGAGCAGACACAGAGAGAAAACTTTTCCCTCGAATCAGTGCTCCAATGTTAACTGCTAGTCTTTTAACTTGGGAGAGGTAGCACAGCCTCGCTTGCTGAAAGTGAGGAGGACTTGAAGCACTTACCGATGAGTCAGAGACTACAGTCTTCCGCGTGGATGGCTTAATGTAAACAAAACAGAAATCCTCAAAACTGGACTAATAGACAACATCATGATATAAAGCTTTTTTTTAAAGGAATATTTTGGGATCAGTGGTTTGTGGCCACTTAAATTTTACTGTACTTTGTGTATCCCTTTGGCCTTCCAAAATGAGTTTCCTGGAGAAATCACAGTGAAGGAAGAAATGACTTTTCCACCAAGCACCCAGAGAACGTGTGAGGATGAGAAAGGAGAACCTCCCTTTTGTCTTGATGTTTTGTCAACATCATGAGAAAAGATTCAAGTTGTCCAGGATTTGATTTTACTTGGGTCCGCAATCAATGCTCATGAAAGCAACAGTCAATATTACATTTGGCATAGCTTTTGCACAAGATATCTTTAAAGTCCTAAAGAGCAAAGATGTCAATTTGAGGACAAAGTTGTTCCTAACCTAACCCATGTTATTTTCCATGGTCTCATCTGCATTTGAAAACTGAGCAATACATAAAAAAGACCACAGGAGAATTGATGCATTTGTATTGTGATATTAGAAAAAGAAAAATTGTGAAAAGAAAACTGAAAGTAGCCTGGACTACCAGCAGGACAAACAAACCTTTCTTGGAAAAACTACAACCAGAATGTTCCTTAGAAATGAGATTGGTGAGAATTGGTCTCACAAACGTTGGACATATTGCCGGGAGAGACCAGTCTCTGGAAAAGGACATCTTGTTTGGTAGAGTCAAAGGGTAGCAAAACAGAGAAGGACCCTCCAAAAGATGGGTTGACACAGTCGCTGCAACTATGGCCTTAAACATAACGACAATTGTGAGGAGGGCATGGGACTCGGCAACGTTGAGTTCTTTTGTACGGAGGGTCACTTGAGTCAAAACCAACCCAATGGCACCCAACAACAGCAACATGTAAGGTTGCTTTGAGGGGGGTCAAATGGGAGGCCATGAGTTTATATATATAATATATATGTGACTTTGCATCAAGTACCGAGAAATGGGTTTTTGTTTTATAGTGCCTTTATAATTAAAATAACAGAAGTACTGGTTCTTTTCCAAAACTGATAGAAAATTCAAATGTCTAAAGGAAATAATTAGCAATTTTGATTACACATTGGGCTGCTAACCACAGGCTCACCAGTTCAAAACCACCCAGTGCTCCACAGGAGAAAGATGAGACTTTCTACTGTAAATAAAGGTTTACAGTATGGGAAATGCACAGGGGCAATTATACTCTGTCCTATAGGGCTATTATGAGTGAGAATTGACTTGATGGTAATGAATCTGAGGGAGAGAGAAACTTAATATAGAATAAAAAGTGATGTCTCTAACTATTGGACACAAGATGAATTTTTCAGTGATTCTTGTTGATACAACTTGTTAACAATCTGAAAAAACTGGATGTACAAAACTCATGTAACCACAGTGTAAGCCTAAAAAGAAGCAACCGTTTCAATGTAATAATACATACATAAAAGTAACACACACAACACACACACAACCTGTGGATGAACTTGCAATTTCAGAGCAGGAGAAGCTTTCGGAAAACTGATGCAAAATTCAAAAGTCTAAGGAAATAGTTAGAAACTTTGACTAATAATTCTGAATGTCCAAACACCACAATCTAATATAAAAGGCTCAGAACAAATTGAGAAACATATGTACAACTTATACCATGAGGATTCCAAAAGTTTGTGAAAAATTGATTTAAAGCTAATGGAATTTTCCCATGAACTGTTTGAAAATCTTTTATACACGAAAGAGGTGATTTTCCCAATACTTAAAGAGCTCCTACATAGCAACAATAAGCAAAACCAATAACCTAATGGGAAAGGGCAAAACTACCCCTTTGGAGTGAATGAAGGGTAACATCCCTGATTAATTTTTTACCATGAGTAAAGGTACCGGGGTCCGTGCACTCTCACCTCCGGTCAAAATGCTGCCCTCTTTCTCCTCTAAACACGTCCTATGATGTCACATGCTTTACAAGGAGTACTGGGAAAGATACGTACTTTGGAGCCAAAGAAATATGAGCTGAAATTCTGTCTCTGCTGATTATCAGCTCTGTAACTCTTGGAAAGTTACATCATCGCTCTGACCCTCTGTTTTCTCACTGTACGTAGAATGGATAGCCCCGTTGTACAAGCCCATTTTGAGCAGCCATATGAATAACACAACCTCGCTACCACTTTTCAGCACCTGCCAGGTGTTCCATGTACACGATTACCTCAGTCCATCTTCACAACCACACACTGACATACACATCCTCCCCACCCCCGGCCCGGTTCTTTTTTCTTTTCTTTACAGATTAGGAAACAACTTCAGATGAGTTAAGAAACCCGCCCAAGGCAAGTGGCAGAGCTAAGATTTGGTTCAGATAAATCTGTTCTCATCACTCACACTATTTCCACTACTTACCCTTGTTTCTTACTATCACTACTACAAAATCTGCAAGGCGATGTCTTCCCTGCTTTCTCTTGGACCTCTTTCCTGTCTTTGCCTTCTCCTGACTCTCAGACCTGGCTGAAGCCCCACCTCCTCCCAGACTACCCTTGCCTGGAGTGATAGCCCCTTGCCCTCTTAACAATGATGGTTATGCCTTTTCGGTTCTCCTTTATAGCCCATCTCTTTCAAGTTTTCATTGCCATCTACTTTGCCTTTATCTTTTATTGGCTTCCTTCCCATCCACCAGCTGATAAAACGCTCTAGGGCAGGGACCGGTTTCCTTTCTGTGTTCTCTACCCCTGGGGTCTCCCTGATAGCTGGTGCCCACATATTGAATGCAGCTTGCTTAACGCTCCTTATCTGTATGTTTAGAGCTATAGTTGAGAGGACTGGGAATTTCTCCAACTGCCCAACTGAAGGAGACCGGTCCTTGCATAAGGGACCTTCACACTCCCTACGTTCTCTGGCTTTTCTGCCTGGGGCCCTACAGGGACGGATCCCTTCACTTGCTCCCTGCCTCACAAAATTCATTGCTCAGACATACCCAGTAATAAATAACAACCTAGATGATTGTGTCTGGTAACTAATTGACTGTGTAACATAGGCTACCAGCCTCTGGGGCAGCACAGCAAGCTGACAGTAATTAATCACCCTCATCCCAGGCTGACTACCCGGCTATGTCAAATCATGGAGCAATTAGGCATTTTCTGAGTGGGTTTCCCTGCCTGGGCTTGGAGGATGTAATAGATCCTGTTAATGTAGCTTGCACTGGTTCTCAAATCCATATTGGTTCTATGAGAAATCCACACTGTGCCAGCCCCTGTGGTAAATGACGTTGGCATATGAAGAAAAACGGATCTGTGTCCTCCTGGGCTACAATACTGACTTGGAAGTACAAGACAAAAACAGAGTTGTGACAGTTTGATGGATATCAGTTGAGAGGTATAAATACATGTCTATGAGACCCAGGGTGGTTTTTGATTGAGAAAGTGGGAAGTTAGCAACATAAAGTGCCAAATCACAATGTAGAACAATGGTTCATGTTAGAATGAGAGCAATTTTTAAAATATAGATTTCCAAACCAACGCACCATCTACTAATCAGATTCTCAGAGAGAAGCTGGAATCAACAATCTCTTTGAGTGTTTGAGAAATCTTGATGCCCAATGTAAATTAGGGTAACTACCCAGCCAGACCCTGCCCTCTGGAAGGTTTGACCCGCTTCCTTTAGGGTGAGTGGTTACAACTCCCTCAATCATGTCGCTACTCTGGCCCCGCCGAACTTTGCGTTGGTTCATTGAACCAAGGGTAGTCATGGAATTTAAGCTAAGGTTGCTGAACGGCGGACGTTCTAGTTGACAGAGCTGAAGGTGCTGTGTCTGGAAGTAGAATGAATGGGATTCTGAGACGAAGGGGCCTCTTGGGAGCCATCACAGTGGAAGAAAAGGAGAGGGGGGTTGCTTGTATTCCAGCAAAAGTTTTGCTTGCCAGTTTCATCCTTTGTCACATTTATACTTTTTATGCTGTTTCATGAGGATCACTAACTCTTTATAGTATGCCTTTATGACCTAAATTTGCTTGTAAGTGCTTCCCTTTCTCATAAGCAATATGGTCTAAGGAAGAGCGAATCTTCAAAGCAAAGATACTTCAGAGCCCTGCTCACCCACTCTGGAATACTCCCTATCCTATTCTGTGAAGGTGCCTGGCACCGGCTCTAGCAGACAGGAGCCCTGATGGCATAGTGGTCACTTGTTGGGCGGCAGTTCAAAACCACTAGCTGCTGCGTGAGAGAAGGAGGTTCTACTCCCGTGAAGACTTACAATCTCAGAAACCCATAGGGCCAGTTCCACCCTCTCCTATTCCACTGCTCCGAGTCGGAATCAGCTTGATGGCAGTGCGTTGAGTTTTTTTCCTATCTTTGGCAGAGGAGATACTTTAAATGGTATTTGGGACTTAAACCTTCTGAAATAGTCAAGCCACTACCTCCACCTTAAAAGTTTCCCTATGAGAGGCCCTTGTTGCTGTTGCTGTCAAGTTGGTGCTTACTTAAGTTGGCCTCATGTGCTACAGAGTCGAACGGCTCCACTGGATTTCCTGGTTGTAGCCTGTATGGAAACAGATCTCCAGGCCTTTCTTCTGTGGCACCAGCATGTAGGTTAGGATTGCCAACCTTTAACTACTGTTTACAAAACGGAAGGACCTTGGTTTTTAAACACTCCTTCCTTGATAGCCCCAAATCTTCCTCCCTAGACATTTTAGATTGGATTGCCCCTGTGAAGCCTTACTAATTCTATCCCATTTGCCCTGTTATAAAAAGAAAGTATTTTGAGACATCTCTCGGGACCTTCTTCTCGTCTTTTCTTCTGTATGTTAAGTATATTGGTCTGCGCACCTGGCCCGTCTGTGTTCTTCACCCCAGGCCCTTTATTGTTCTGATCCTTCTTCACTGGGTTGCTCCAACTTACCAATGTTCTTTTTAAAGTGTAAATGTTCCAAATTAGAAGGAGATTTTAAGTATGTTACTGTCATCCGACTTTTTTATAGCTTGGCTATAAGATAATTTCCACTCTTTCTATATGAACCTTGTCCTTAGATCTCATTTGCCATGTTCTCTTCCCTTGATTGCATAATTTCCTGCCTAGGTTTCCATCCTAGAATATCATCTACTCAGAGCAATAAAAAGGCCTAGGTGGAAATTGTTCTAAGCTAGGTCTCTCACTGTTCATATAGAATTGGCACACCTCCTCTGGGAGTTAACTGAAAAGAAAATTCCAGGCATATAACAAACTCAGGAGACAGAAGGAGACCTGGGGTGAGTCAGACTCTGAGGTTCGGGGGGCATTTTGGATCTTTCATGATGGAGCATGTGCTCAAACAGAGCTCCAGCACAAAGGGAGTGCCATGTCATACCATGTCTAGGTCATGAGCATTGGAAATCAACCCTTCTCACTCACCGGGCCACCGAAAACATGGTTTATGAGAGTCCGTTTTAGTCTCAAGCTGTTTGCATTTGGCTGTTGGCTATACTGTTAAGAACTCTGCTCATTTACTTAAGGCCTCAGACTTTTGAATTATAAAATAAGGAGACATTATATTTCATAGAGGATTGTTAGAGTTTGGTGAACAGTGCAAATAATTCAATACTGCGTAAAAGACTTAATACCCAGCCTAGCATAGTTTCAGCATAAACACTCATAGTAGACTTTCTAGGTATAAAATCGTTTTCCAAATATTAACTCATTTATGTCTCCTGTCAATTTTAGGAGGTTAACATCATCTCTCCGGGGACATTACAGGTGAAGAAAATGAGGTACCAAGACATTTTACACAAGGTAAGTGGTAGCATGAGATTCTAGACCAGGGGCTCTTGATTCGGGAGCAGCTATTGGATTTGAACTGCTAATGTGGTGAGCAGTACCATGCTTGTCCGACAGTGCCTCCAGGATCCTTTGCACTTCAACTCCAGGGTATTAAAGAGGATCTTCCCCCTCTCAAACACCGGAATGCCCCACGGCCCACTTTGTAGGAAGGGCTCTCCTAGTTCTAAAGGGTGTGCCTGTCCATTTACTGCATTTCTGTTTAGATGGGAAACTACTGAAATGACTGGAATGCTCTTTAAAAACACTCAATTAAAAAAACAACACTCAATTCTCGCTATCTGCTCAAATTTTTATCCTGTGGACACACCCGAATCTTTGAAAGTGGTTTTAATGTTGGCTATTTAAAAGAACCCCAGCCATTCATTGCCATTTCTATGACTAGCTAAGCTTCTCATGGAGTGGTTTAGAAGTGAGAACAATATGCTAGTCATATCATTTGTTCTAGATTTTGCCAGTCTGACCTGGTCTGAGCAGAGGAAAAAGCCAGCTACCAATTTTGGGTCTGACTGGCACACATCTAGGTGTTTGTCCCATGTTTCTAGTCGGATCTCTACCCACCTAGCAATGGACAGTAAAGAGTCTAGTTCCCCAGTGCAAGTTGAGCAATGATTCAAATGAATCATTTCAAATCAAAGATTAGCCAACTTTTCTGTAAAGGGCAGATGGCACTTTTTTTTTTAAGAGCTGTGAACCACATGTTCCCTGTCTCAGCTACTCAATGCAGCCTTCTTAGCAAGAGAAGGCTTAGGTAATACATAAATAAATGGCAATGATTACATGCTGAAAAGCTTTTTTTTTTTAAAGCAGCACACTGGACTTGTCCAGAAGCCATAGTCAGTGGGCCCTGATTTAAATAATAATGACAAACATCCTGTGGCAGAAGGGTGTGGACGGCAGTGAAAGCCGAAAAGCCACTGGCAGTTCACATGAAGGACGCCTGCAGTGACTCCCCTGGACACCGGCCAGGGATGTGCGCAGCCTCCCTCGCATTGGAAAGTGGAAAGTGGACTAACACAGATGTAGTTATGTTAAAATTTAACACCTTTTCCTTCGTTCTCCCTTTTGACCCATTTTCGATTTGTTCTAGTTTTCATTCTTTTCTGCATTCTTTTCTATTGAGGTTTTTGTATGCTTGATTTTGTTGGGGTTTCTTTCTTTGTTTTTATATGTTTTTCTTTATATGAAATCCAGATTAGGTAAATCTATAGAGACCGTAACTAGATGAATAATTTCTTAGGGTTAGGACTGGGGATTGGGGGGAAATAGAGACCTAATAATAATGAGTACAAGAATGAAGAAAATGCTCTAAAATTGATTGTGGTTGTAATTGCACAATTCATTTTAAATGTTTAAGCCATTGAATTGCATGATATGTAAATTATAAATCAATAAAATTTAATTGTATGATTTGTGAATTTTAAGTCAATACAATTGCTAAAATTTTAAAAAGAAAAGCATCTTCATTACAGAAAATTTAGCTACAGACAGAAACAAATAAGAGAAAGAAGCAGGTGGTTTACTGCAGAGGTCACTAAGGAGAACGCTGCAGTCAGTTTGCCTGGGTCAGCCGAGGGTCCACAAGTACAGTACTTCTTCATCTGCAAAATAAAAATAGTTGCAGCTTATTCCTCACACAATCAATGATAGGATGAAGTGAGATGATCAAGGTAGGGCCTGGAAAACCAGAAAGCGCACTATGCTTGTTAGCTATTAGCCACAGGCAGCAGAGCATTGTGGGTGAGTGTGAGCTCAGAAGTCAGGACCCTTCGGTTGGCAGCCCAGCCCTGTCACTTACTAACACTGAACTGTGGTAAGTTTCTCTCTCTATCTCTCAGCTTCATGAGTATTCACAGTTATTGTGTCATAGAAATACTGTTATAATGTAAGATATCAGTACCATTAAAATGCTTAGGGCCAGTGAGATAATTATTCCAGATGCAACCTGTACAAATTATTGTTAAATAATAATAATTATTTTAAAATTATTATCCCGTGCATTGGGGTGCTCACTTATAACATTTTGGAATATTTTCTGGCAGCAATTTTATATAAATATGAACATGCTGCTGTTATATAACAAACTCACTGCCATTCAGTCAATTCTGACCCATAGTGTCTCTATAGAACAGGAAAAAAAAAAGGCTTTTGGGGGGATACTGAGGCTTTAAATATCTAGAGGGGCAGAAAGCCTCATCCTTCTCCCATAGAGCACCTAGTGGTGGGTTTGAACTGCTGACCTTGCAGTTTGCATCCCTAAACATAACCCATTATGCCATTAGTTCCTTTTAAATGAAAGATTCTTTTGCTAACCACCTATTTTTTTCCTCTATAAAATCCCAAGAGCCATGGTGGCAGAGTGGTCAGGCCCTCAGCTAGGAATCCTGTGTGGGTATTCCCCCTTGTCCTATTTGGTCACTATAAGTCAGCAGCCACTCAATAGCACCAGGTAGTGTTTGTTTGTTTATAGCAATCTCTAGAGTAGATGTATCATAATTTCCTTAAATGTTGCTCTCATTCCAAACACATTGGTGGTTTTCAATTATACCTTTTAAAATTATAATTTAATTTTTTTTAAATCACCACTTGTCTGTCATACCTGGGTATTTCTGTGACATTGGAAGTTATGTCACTGGATTTCAAAGGCCAGTAGGATCACCCAACATGAACAGGTTTCAGCAGTTTCCAGACTAAGAACAGACTATGAAGAAGGAATAGGCTGCTCAACTCTGAGAAATTAGCCTTATGGGAAAGCCTCCTGGGCAGAATGCAAACAGTGCCAGATACTGAAAACCGCATAAAGAGAAGCAAAGTATTGTCTGAGATGATGCCAAAAGACGAGGCTCTCAGGGTGGAAGGAGTGAGGGAGAACAGTCCTTCTTGAAGTAGAGTTGGCCACGTGAAATAGATGGAGCCAAGCCTTTGAGGCTTCCATTTGCTGATAGGACACGACGCAAAATGAGGACAAATAGCTGAATACATCTAATAGTAATTGGAACTTGAAATGTACAGAGTATGAGTCTAAGACAATTGGAAGTGGTAAAAAGTAAAGTAAATGCATAAAAATCAATATGTTAGGCATTAGTGAGCTAAAATCGATTGGTATTCATTGTTTTGAATTAGAAAATCATATGGTATACCATGTTGGGAATGACACAATCAAGTGGATTGGCATTGCAATCATAGTTTAAAAGAGCAGTTCAACAACATATCAACCTGTGTGATCACGGGGTGTCGAACGGATCACTGAAGACAAATGGGTGCATAAGCAAATGTGGCGAAGAAAGCTGATGGTGCC
>NW_022103958.1:24582052-24583181 GCF_000313985.2 Echinops telfairi
GCTTTACACAATTGATGTTGTATGAGCCCCTAATAAAATGTTAAAAAAAAAAAAAGAACAGTTCAAGATCGACCTTGAAGTAGTGTGCTGTCTGTCATAAGGTTATATCTGGTCAAATCCAAGAAATCCAATCAATACAATTATTGTTCAAAATTATATGCCAACCATAAAAGCTAGTGATGAGAAGTTGAAGAATTTTACCAATGTCTATGATCTCAAATTTATCATGCAATAAAGATACATTGATAATTATTGATGAATAGAAATCAAAAAATTAGGAAGAGTAGAAACATGATTTTGTGGTAGAAATGTAACTGGGACTACATGACAGAATTTTGTAAGGCCTATGACTCCATTGCAAGGATTTTCCTGCAATCAAACTGACTACACCTGTGGTAAATTGCTCATACGTAAGTTCAGGTTGAAGATGAAGAAAATTAAAACAAGTCCATGAGAGTCAAAATACAACCTTAAGGATATGTTAATATCATGTTATATGATGTTAATATGATATTAACATATTAAGAACAGATTTGGCACTTTGTATACTAATAACAGAGCACTTGATGAGTTGTGGGAGGACATTGAGAATATCATTCATAAAGAAATCCAGCGGCCATTAAAAAGACAGAAAAGAAAAACAGATCAAAGTGGATGTCAAAAGAGACTCTTAATCTAAGAGTAGCTAAGGCATGTAAAAAAAATTATGAAGCCAAAGAGCTGAACAGAAAACTTCAAAGGGCAGCTTGAGAAAACAAAGCAAAATACAAAGAAATATGCAAAGACAAAATATTGAATGATACAGGAATCATCAACACACGATGGAAAGAATATACAACGTCACTGTACCAAAAAGAAATAATCGACATCCAACCATTTCCGGGGGTAGCATCTAAGCAAGAACACTGATACTGAAGGGAAAAGTTCAAGTTGTACTGAAATTATTAGCCAAAAACAAGGCTCCAAGAATTGATGGACCCACTCTCCCTCTACCCTCCCAGTATCACCACTCACACCACTGGTCCTGAAGGGATCATCCGCCCTGGATTTCCTGTGTTTCCAGTTCCTATCTGTACCAGTGTACATCCTCTGGTCTAGCCAGACTTGCAAGGTAGAATTCGGATCATGA
>NW_022103958.1:24584488-24624257 GCF_000313985.2 Echinops telfairi
GGGCTGGCCATGTGGTCCTCTCTGTGGACTGGCTCTAAATGGGGTCATCGTCCTCAAGGCCTGGTGGGCCAGGATGTGCTCCAGTCTCTCCTCCTCCCCCTTCATCTGCTCCTGTGTGCTCCGATCAAATATGTCCCTCTCATGGAGCTGCAGATTCAGTGCCATCCTTTGAAATAAATTCTTGTTGGGGGTGGGGCGGACATCCACTTAGTATTTGGTACTGGGGCCAACCCCCCAGACCTCTCCACTGGTTCCCTACGTATGGATTGTGATAAGAGTTGTATGAGCCCCTAATAAAATGATTAAATAAGAAAAGAAAAAGAATTCATTGAAGACCAACTGAAAGGTTTCAACAAGTTGATGAAGCCCTGGAAGCAATCCTTTGTCTATGCCAGGAAATTTAGAAAACAGTTACTTCACCAATTGACTAGAAGAGATTGATATTTGTACTCATTCCAAAGAATGGTGACCCAACATAATGCTCAAATTAGAGAAGAATACCATTGAGATCACATGCAAGTAAAATTTTGCTGACGACCACCAACAATGGTTAGAGTAGCACATTGACAGGGACCTGCCAAAGGTTCAGGGCAGATTCAGAAGAAGATTTGGAACAAGGGCTATCATAGCTGATGTCAGATGGATCTTGACTGAAAGCAGAGACTACCAGAAAGATGTTTACTTGTGTTTCATTGGCTCTGCTAAGGCATTCGATGGTATGGACAAGAACAAACTGTGAATAGCTTTGAGAAGAATCTGAAACCCAGAACACTAAATTGTTCTCAAGCAAATCAAGAGGGAGTTGTATAAACAGAACAAGGGAATACTGCGTGGCCTAAAATCAAGAAAGTGGTGTTCAGTGTTGTGTCCTTTCACCATACTTTTTCGATCTGTATGCTGAGCAAATAATCAGAGAAGCTGGATCATATGAAGAGGAATCTGGCATGAGGATCGGAGCAAGGCTTATTAACAACCTGCTGTATGTAGAGGACCTAACCTCGCTGACGGAAGTGAACAGGACTTGAAACAGTTGCTGATGAAAATCAAAATTGCAGCCTTCAGTATGGATTACAATTCAATGTAAAGAAAACCAAAATCTTCACAACTGGACCAATAGGTAACATCGTGATCAATGGAGAGTGTTTTAAGTTGTCAAGATTTTGTCTTGCTTGGATCCACAATCAGTGCTCATAGAAACAGCAGTAAAGAGATCAAGCAAAGCACTGCATTGGGTAAATCTGCCACACAAGATCTCTTTAAAGTATGGCAAACCAAGGATGTTACTTTAAGGACTAAGGTATGATTACCCAATCACCTCATATTCAAACAAATAAGGAAGACTGGAGAAGAATCAGTACACTTGAATTATAATCCTGGCAATGATTATTGAAAATACCATGGATGCCTAAGAAGAAACAAATCTGTTTTGGAAGAAGTACAGCCAGAATGCTCTTTAGAGGAAAGGATTGTGAGTTTTTGTCTCATGTACTTTAGACATGTTATCAGGAGAGACCAGTCCCTGGAGAAAGATATTATGCTTGGTATAGTAGCACAGCAACAGAAAAGAGGAAGATTTTGGATCAGATCAATTGACATATAGATTGACTGCATTAATGAGTTCAAACAGAAAAACAATTGTGTGCATGGGACAGCACTGGGCAATGAATTCGAACCGAATGGACACCACTTAACAACAAAAACAACATTTTAAAGTGTTTAAAATTACATTTAAAATGTAATTTAATATAATATTTAGATAACATGCCCTGGACACACAACTTTTTATAGATTCTTAAATTTTTTCCTTAGGAAGTTTCTCTAGAATGAAATTAGTAGGGTAAAAGTATTTCTAAGTTGCTGTACTGTGTGCTCAAATTGCTTTTGAAATCATCATACCAGTTTAGGACTATACCATAACGTTTGCATTCAGCAGATATCATAGATTCAACAGTAAAATGAGATTACTAAAGTCTGTTCATTCTACCACATACAGTTATTGTGAGAATTAAAATGTAAGATAACAAGCTTTGGGAGCTGCCCCATGATACATCATTGTAGTCATTTGCTTGATGATAGACGTCCGACACAGCCAAGTGACACGGATGGTATAGTAATCACAGTCCCCCTGCTAGCAACTCAGCCTACCTGTGGTACCAACTGCAGCACAGACAATGCAATTAAGAGGAACACTATATTGTCACTCTGACCAGTTCTTCAGATGAACCACAGTGAACAACCGTTGCCATGATTTCATGACTTAAATAGCTACTGTCTTAATTTGGGCTTACCAAGGAGAAGCACTGCTCACTTAGCAAGAATGGTGTGTTGTCTTCTTCCATATGGGAAGCAAACTAACAGAATGGCCTAGGAACAAACACCCACTCCACTTCCCTATGTGTGGGGTTGGCTAAGATTTTTGTGAACGTTATGTGCCAATTTATAAATCCACATCAGATCAGCCATGGTATCATGAAATAAGCCCCAAACTTGAAAGAAAGAAATCTGAACTCAAATTGCAGTGTTCTGGGCCTGGGGCAAGTTGCTTCCATTCACTAAACTTGATCGCCATGACATTTAAAAGAAGAGCACTTTGTTCTAGTAACTGGCATATTGTGATGCTCACCTTCCCGCCAGAATCACTGAAGACAAAACAGGTGCATAAGCAAATGTGGTGAAGAAAGCTGATGGTGCCCAGCTATCAAAGGATATAGTGTCTGCGGTCTTAAAGACTTGAAGATAAACAAGTGGCCATCTAGCTGAGAAGCAACAAAGTCCACATGGAAGAAACACAAAAGCCTGTGTGATCATGAGGTGTCAATGGGATCAGGTATCAGGCATCAAAGACCCAGAACAAAAAAAAAAATCTATGTGAATGAAGGGAAGGGTGGAGTAGAGACCCAAAGTCCATCTGTAGACAACTGGACATCCCCTCACAGGAGGGTCACAAGGTAGAGATGAGCCACTCAGGCTGCAGTATAGCACTGATGAAACATACAACTTTCCTCCATACCTTTAATGCTTCAACCCCACCCCACTCCCACTATCATGACCCCAATTCTACCTTACAAATCCAGCTAGACCAGAGCATGTATTCTGGTACAGATAAGAGCTCGAAACACAGGGAATCCAGGACAGATAAACCCTTCATGAACAAAAATGGGAGTAGCAATACCTGGAGGGTAGGGGGAAGGTGGAGGAGAAAAAGAGAACAAATCATAATGATCAACATGTAACCCCCTTCCCAGGGGGACGAACAACAGAAAAGTAGGTAAAGGGAGACAGCGGTAGGTGTGAGACATGAAAAAAAAAAGAGAAATTATCAAGGGTTCATGAGGGAGGGAGGGAAATGAGCTGATACCAAGGGCTGAAGTAGAAAGAAAATGTTTTGAAAATGATGGTAACATATGTACAAATGTGCTTGACACAATGTATTTATGTATGGAGTGTGATAAGAGCTGTAAGAACCCCCAATAAACTTTTTTTAAAAAGAATACTGATATCCATTCAAAATCCTAGGAAGGTTAACTAAGAGTATATGTGTCAATGTACACAGTAAACATTTGGCAAAGTACCACTTGTTTTCAGGTTCCTGAGAGTCCATTTTGACTCATCTGTAACCTTCATGTGTTGATGGGTTTAAACTGCCAAGCTTTGGTTAACAGTCAAAGATCGAATGCAGTGGGGCTCCCGGCCAAAACCACACTCACTCCCATCAGGTCAATTCTGTTAGGATTCAATGAGATAATCCATGTAAGGAGAGTAAAACATTTCAAGATTTTTGTCTAGGTTGTATTAACTAGAGAAGTAAAATCAGTGATGTGTGTGTGTGTGTGTGTGTGTGTGTGTGTGTGTGTGTGTAGAGAGAGAGAATTTATATCAAGAAAATAGCCCACCCAGTTGTAGCAGCTGTGTGTGTGTGTGTGTGTGTGTGTGTGTGTAGAGAGAGAGAGAGAATTTGTATCAAGAAAATGGCCCACCCAGTTGTAGCAGCTTCCAATCAGATGTAGACTGCAGGCTTATTTTCCTGAATTGCATAGCTGCAGGGGCTGAGGAATACAATGTTGTCCAGAAGACCGCAGGGTGGTGGCTGCAGAGGTGAGTGACTACAAAGACAATAGTTCAGGATTGCAGCTACAGAGGCAAATTACTCCAAGGTTGGCCCATCAAATGGCAGGCCACTAATGTCCTTCCAGAATCAGCAGGTAATATGGCAGGCAACTGATAGTGATTTGAAAATACAAGTATATAGCCTGAACTTTGAAAATTAACATAATCATTTACCTTGTAATTCCACTTTGGAGAATTTTTCCTAAATGATAATGGGGCCAGGGGGAAGATCTCTTTTCTTGGTTCTTTCTTTTGAACCTTGCTTCTGTTTTCATTCTGATCCTTCTTTGGGGCACTTGTAACAATTCTTTATGATATCTCTCACTGGAGTTTAGCTCAAGAAAGTGTCAGTAAGCCATTGGCTTGCTCAAAGGACTAAGGGTTGATGAGCCACATGTAGAATCCAGACTCAGAAAAAAACTCAGTAAGCTTTTCCATTTGTATTAGAGACAGAGACCATTACCCACCCCCACTCCCAAGGAAACTTCCTTTCAGTTGATGGCATCGCAGCTATGACCTGCTGTGTCAGGTCAGGTCATGGGGGATAACTTAGAGCAGCAGTTCTCAACCTGTGGGTCGAGACCCCTTTGGGGGTCGAATGACCTTTTCACAGGGGTCGCCCAATCTAGAGCAGTAGCAAAATGACAGTTATGAAGTATCAACAAAAATAATTTTATGGTTGGGGGTCACCACAACATCAGGAACTAGGATTATTAGTTATTAAAGGATTGCAGCATTAGGAAGGTTGAGAACCACTAGCTTAGAGGTTAACTGCCAGACCACTGAGAATCCTGGTCCAGCCAAGTTGACACAAAATCTTATCACAGGTTTCCAAGATGATAATTACCCTCATCTTTCTCCTGCAGACCAAATGATGAATTTGAACGACCAAACTTGTTGTTAGCAGTCCAGTGCTTAATCCATAGCATTACCAGAGATTTGTAGGTCTCCTATTAAGAGTTTAATAAGGAAGGATAAAATACAAAATGCCAAAACATCTAGCATATTGCATGTTACTTAACAATTGGTCAATGTTGCTTGTTGACTCTGTTTCTGAGTAATTTTGTTTATTGACCAAAAGTTTTGATGACTTAATAATTATTCCAGAAATCATTCCTAGAGTTGACCACTTCCTCTTAGAACTGGGATGACTGAGTACAGTTATCTTTGTTTTTTTAAATCATTGTATTGTGGATTCTTACACCTATTATCACAATCCATACATACATCTATTGTGTCGAGCACATTTGTACATATCTTGCCATCATCATTTCCAAAACATTTTCTTTCTACTTAAGACCTTGGTGTCAGCTCCTCATTTTTTCCCCACCCTCCTTCTCTCAGGAAACCTTGATAATTTATAAATTATTATTTTTTCATATCTTACATCAACCACTGTCCCTTCACCCACTTTTCTGTTGTCCATCCCGCTGGGAGAGGTTATATGTCAATTACTGTGATTGGTTCCCTCTCTCTCTCTCCCAACCTACCCCCTACCCTCCTAGTATTTCTACTCTCATTATTGGTCCTGAGGGGTTTATCTGTTCTGGATTCCCTGTGTTTCAAACTCTTATCTGTACCAGGGTAAATGCTCTGGTCTATCCAGATTTGTAAAGTAGAATTGGGGTCATGATAGTGAGGGGAGGAAGGATTAAGAACTAGAGGAGAGTTGTATGTTTCATCGGTGCTATACTGCACCCTG
Source organism: Echinops telfairi (assembly GCF_000313985.2). NCBI lineage: Eukaryota > Metazoa > Chordata > Mammalia > Afrosoricida > Tenrecidae > Echinops > Echinops telfairi. Next base: position 24,590,298 of record NW_022103958.1, read on the forward strand.
ACTGGCTCATCTTTTCCTCGTGACCCTTCTGTGAGAGGATGTCCAATTGTCTACAGATGGGCTTTGAGTACCCACTCCACCCTGATACCTGATCCCTTCAACACCTCGTGATCACACAGGCTGGTGTGCTTCTGCCATGTGGGCTTTGTTTCTTCTTAGCTAGATTGCCACTTGTTTATCTTCAAGTCTGTAAGAACCCAGATGCTATATCTTTTGACAGCCTGGCACCATCAGCTTTCCTCACCACATTTGCTTATACATCCATTTTGTCTTCAGCGATTGTGTCAGGAAGGTGAACATCACAGAATGCTGTTATTAGAACAAAGTGTTCTTGCATTGAGAGAGTACTTGAGTGGAGGCCCAATGTCCATCTGCTACCTTAATACTTAACATATAAATATATGTGCATAGATTTATTTCCCTATCATTATGTATAAATATATGTACATATGTTGGGTACAGTATCTTAAAAAATAAACAATTTAGGGTCTTTCTAAATGTTGTGTTTCTTTAGATGATAATTTTTTATAATAAATGTATTTTGCATAAATCTTTCCCCACATTAAGATTTCTTTTCCCCTGTCATTTAGGAAAAATTTTCCAAAGTAGAAATACAAGGTCAATTATTATGTTCATTTTCAAATCTCTGGATATATATTTTCAAATTTCTATCAGTTGTATGTCTGAGATTTTGACTGACCCTGATACATCAACCTCCTATACATATCATTTATAATGCCAATATCAGCATATTGTATTTTTCCTATATTTTTTTCTTATGCAATTTTGAGATCTTAGAACCAGATTAGTTGAAATGTGTTGGAAGGAAAGAAGAAAAGATAGAAAAAAGGGGAAACGGGAAGAAAAAAGACAGAAGGGAAGACAGACTCAAAAGACTGTAGGAGAGACAGTAAGGATGGAGAGGAAAGAGTTTCTGGCTTTAGCTAATTAAGGCCTCCTATGGAGTACTTTTCCTCGAAGAGAGGAAGGGGGCATGTCACATACCATAAGATGCATATACATGAGTAAATAAATTGCCAACCAATACATTTTTAAAGGGAGCCCATTATGCTTATTTATTGAAGCTTTCAAGTGTTACATCGGATCCTGCAAGGAAGTAAATTATTAAACATCTTTGTATCTACTCTGAAAAATATCATGGCTCCCTCTGTTGCAGCTTGCTTCTGTTTCCACTCTGAGTCCTTCTTGGGACACTTGAAGCACTTCTCTCTGGTATCTGTCACTCAAGCTCTGCTCAAGAAAATGTCCAAGACTACCCATTCTCGGTTTTAGAAAGAGCTACGGTACACACAAAGTTTCTGTGACTGATGTAAAAGGAGAAAATCAAAGTCATGTTTATCATCTTTATTTTCCGTGACTCCCCCTTCCATCTCCTTTTTCCCCTGGGGTTTTTTCCTACTACTTTCTCGCCAAGGAGGTTGTTTTTGTTTTGTGTTTCAGAAGTCAGACGTTGGAAATAGCTGGCCTCAAGTTTGAATGCAACTGGAGTTGTCAGTCGTATGACTGCTTCCCCAACCTGAAGCGATTTCACTCTCAAAGTGAAGGCAAAAATAACTGCACGACTCAGTCAAATGAACGCAAATGAAAGGGCTGGCAAAGGAGTAGAGGGTTCCAATTCTATTTTTAAAAACATCTAGTTCATAATTCAAATATACTTTCCAATTCTATTATCCCTACTTCCCCTGCATGAGGGAATTCATGCAGTCAGCTTTCAAACGGTCTGACGACTTTTGAGCACAATGTCTGTGAACAAGGGACTCCATTCCAAAGAAGCTCAGTGTCCTCCAGTTCCAAAGAGGGACAATAGCAGCACATACTCGAGCTAGACTGTTGTATTAGCTAAACTGATGCCTACATATCAAATCACACCATAGTATCCAGATTATTACTTGTCCAGTCAGCTCTCGCTCACTGTGACCCTATGTATGCAGACAACAGAGCAAAAGATGGTCCAATCCCACCCCATCTTTCAGCACAATGTTGTACAGTATTCTTTTATGTTCTGGAGGTTTCCAAGGGCTCATTTTGGAAATAAACTGCCTAGCCTTGCTTCCTCGCTTGTCTTCGTCTGGGCAGTCCATTGAAACCTGGCCACCATGAGTGACCCCTCTGGTATTTGAAAAATTGGTGGCCTTGTTTCCAGCATCACAGCAACATGCAAGCCACCACAGAATGACAAGCTGACAGACAGTTGGTAAGTGTTTAAACAGCTCCTCCCTTTTCTCTTTGTTTGTACATTTTTCTCCACATAGAATTCTGTGCATTTTTTTAGGCAAAATCCAAATACCATCTCCTTAGTGACGTGCTCCTTGATCCTCCTGATGACATACATCTCATGTTACTTGCTTCCCCCCCTCATTTGTTTTTAATGACAGTACTAGGCGCAACTATTTTTAAAAACCTGCATACAACTCAATTATTTGATTCTATTAAAAAGAGTTGTGCAGTCATCACCATTATCAATTTTAGAACATTTTCTTCACTTTTGTACTCATTGTTATTACTCTACATCCCCTGCCATACCTTCCAAAAAACCAAACTCACTGACATTGAGTCAATGCCAATTCATACCCTATTGGACAGGGTAGCACTGTGAGTTTCCAAGACCATAATTCTTTATGGCAATAGAAAGCCCGTTCTTTCTCCTGGGGAGCAACTTGTGGTTTCAAACTGCTGACCTTACAGTGAATAGCTCAACTCCATAACCACTGTGCTTCCAGGGCTCCTCTTCCATAACCCTTAGGAAACTATTAATGGGGTTACTGTTAACCTAGCGTGGATTTCACAGAAATAAAATCATACCCAAACAAGTAGAACAAAATAAAACACAGTAAAATTTCAATTCAAAGAAGACAGAAAATAATAAAAACTAGAACAAAGTAAAAATTAGTCAAGTGCATTGGGCCTCCACCAAGTACTCCTTCAAAGCAAGAATACTTTCTTCTATTAAATTGGCATTCTATGACGCTCACCTTCCCGACACAACCGCTGAAGACAAAGTGGGTGAATAAGCAAATGTGGTGAAGAAAGCTGATGGTGCCCGGCTATCAAAAGATATAGCGTCTGAGGTCTTAAAAGCTTAAAGGTAAACAAGTGGCCATCTAGCTCAGAAGCAACAAAGCCCAGATGGAACAACAGATCAGTCTGTGATATCATGAGGTGTCGAACGGATCACTGAAGACAAATGGGTGCATAAGCAAATGTGGCGTAGAAAGCTGATGGTGCCTGGCTATCAAAAAGTATAGCATCTGGGGTCTTAAAGGCTTGAAGGTAATCAAATGGCCATGAAGCTCAGAAGCAACAAAGCCCACATGGAAGAAGCACACCAGCCTATGCAACCACGAGGTGTCGAAGGGATCAGGTATAAGGCATCATCAGAACAAAAAATCTTACCATAGTGAATGATGGGGGGAGTGCGGAGTGGAGACCCAAAGCCCATTAGTAGGCCACTGGAGATCCCCTTGCAGAGAGGTCTTGGGGAGGAGATGAGCCAGTCAGGGTGCGATGTAACAACGATGAAAAATACAACTTTCCTCTAGTTCCTAAATGTTTCCTCCCCGTTCCCACTACCATGACTCGAATTTGACCTTGCAAGTCTGGCTAGACCAGAGGATGTACACTGGTACAGATAGGAACTGAAAATACAGGGAACCCAGGGCGGATGAGCCCTACAGGACCAGTGGTGTGAGTGGTAATGCAAGCAAAAAAGTCACAGGAGAAATCAGGTTATCATTTCTCAAACATGAGAACTGGTATCTCATTTTCTCTACTGAGTTGTAGCTTACTTGATAAGTTTTGGAGAGCAGGGCCACTAGGTTCTATCACCTTGACAAGAGAATAAGCCTTTTGAGGCCAGTAATTGAGTCTGATGTTTTCTTGTTTCTTCATTTAGTTTCCAGCATAATGTGTGCAGTAGATTTATTGAGAATAACTCAACCCAATTTTCAAAGATATCTGAATGTCTGAAGGTGGGGGATATTATTATTAAGGAGACAAACTTTCACAGGACTTGTTTAGGACAGTTCACACTTACACTTATCACTGAAGGGCAGTTACACTGCTTCCTTCATCTCAACAAATAGAAAGTAAGAGCCTAGCATTATTTGAACCTCTGATTTCAAAGATTCCACACTCTAGTTGAGTAGATAACGTCTCTCTAGACCAACAAAAATGGTCCTGGGTGCAGTATCTTAGATAAAAGAGAATGAGATGCCAGTTCTCATACTTGATAAATGGTTATGACTCACCTCAGATTAGTTTGGGTTCTCATTAACTGGTTCCAAATCAGTGTTCCTCATTCATCTAAGTGCTATTCAGAGGCAGGTTTCATGCATTAATCACTTTTCTATTTCAGTGTCTAGAACAGTGCTTAATACTCATTCATGCATACCTGCATTCATTCATTCAACACATTTGTAATGAGCATCTACTATGTGACAGACATAGTAGGTGTCCATCTTGGCTCCTTCAAAGGCCTCTATCCTGGATTATCCCAAGTTCTGCAGCTAAAGAATATATTTCAATTTAGTTTAACTAAACAATAACTTTTGTAAAGTCTCTACTATGTGCTAGACATCGCAAATCAGATGGACACAATCCTTGCTTTCAAAGGATTCTCAGTCTAGCAAAGGAAACCAGACATTGAGCAAATAACATGGGCATGTCTTGGGAAACATGAGCCTTTGAAAGCCAAAATCTTGATCTGCCCCAGCACTCCTTCGTCACCTGTTCCATTCTTATGATGTTCTCTATGCCACCTTCTGATTCATCTCATTAGGTCCCTTCTCTCTTCTCCAGCTCGTGTACAGGCTATGGCCCTATGGCTTTCTGGCTCAGCTAAGCTATGAGCAGCCTTTTGAGTAATGCTAGTCCAACTTCGCCCTGGGGATTTCACCTGACACCATTTACCTCCAGGGTGTTGTCTCCTAAAATGCCTATGAAACGTGTATAGTAGTAGTACTCACTTTGTATTTGCTAAATGAAGACATGAATGAATAGGCAGCGTAACTTTTCTTTCAGAGAAAAGGTTTGCCAGGGGTCAACCTTCATGTTATGATAAGTATTAGTGCTTCAATTGTCTTCCTGGCAGTAGAGCCCGCAAGCACTTGTGGGTGAGGGGGAGGAGTGCTTTAAAAACCATGCTTAATTAGGCAATTATGACAATTAAATATTTGAGACTCAGGGTTCCTAATCCTTATTTGATTTCCACTTTAATTTCCTAATAATGTACGTCTCTGTTCTCATTGTAATCTTTCCCTTTGAATCTTTGTGGAATTCATTTGCTCTGGATAATTGCTTCTCTATAAGGCTCTCTCTTGTCACGTTCACAATGATCTAACATTAAGTGGAGTTGGGGGAGACATGCATTTACTGTCATGGAGAAAAAATTTAAAGGCTGGTGAATACCAGCTTTCTCGTTATGTCCCATTAAAGACAATGGAATAAAGAGGTGACAAGTGGAAAGTATTGCTCTGCCAATTCTGATCAGAGATTACATCAGTGTGCTTCCTCTTTGTCAGGGCCCCTGAAGTCAAGGTGGAACCTGAAGAAGCCAAGAATAGAGAAGGTTACAAACACAAGTTGTGTACCCACTAAGTGTCAAACTCTGGGCTAGACACATTGCAGACACATATTGTAGGAGTGTCATATTACTCAGAGAGGTAGTTATTATTTTCCTGATTATACAGATAAGTTTCCTACAAGTTCAAATTTCTTAAACAAAACAAAGGAAAAAAACAACGTTGTTGTTGACTGAATCCTGACTCATAGCAGCCACATAGGACAGGGTAGAATAACTATTCCATAGGTTTTCCTAGGCTGTAATATTTACAGAAGTGGATTGTAAATTATTTTAAAATGTATGGTCCAGGGTGAATCAGCGAATGAGTGACCAAGCTCTAATCTTAATATTTCTGAGTTCACAATATTTTTCCTTCAACTCTCCTTGTTTTTAAAGTGAAGCTGACAAGATATCCTCTGTGAGAATTAAATATATATATATATACACATATATATATTTTAAAGACTCAACCTTAGAGAGACAGTAACTTATAATTCAAGTGATAGTCATTGCTAGTATTTTGTCAGAAACTGAGTTCACCACTTCATAGGCCCTTGAAAGGCTAGGAAGCAGCAATCAGACAGCTCACAGGGTAAGTGTCTAGGGAACACGGTTTCATGGCACACGCACCAGGCCGATTTGAAATGGTACTCAACTTAGGCACCTAGTATTTGCTGACTGCCATGGGCTGGTTGGCTGGGGCAAGACTTCAGCCTCTGCAGGAACTGGTAACAATAAGGGAAGGCACTGTCTTGTACTCAGATGAAAAACTTCAGGTCTCAAGCAGTTTACAAAGCAGGGATTTCAGAGGTTTAGGTGAGCCAAAAGATATATGAACCTTTGTATTAACACTCTGAGTTTCAAGGACATGTTTGCTTATAGGAGCAGGTCCCGATCTAGTCTATTCAGCCAACGTTGACTGGACAGCAGCCATATTCAAGATAGAGCTACTGCCCTAAAGAGTTTCGAGAAGAGGAAGTGGGGAAGTCAGGCACATTAACAAATTTCTGTAATACAACATGATAAATAACTCATATAGAAGCATATATATCAAAAGGCCCAGGAAGAGCACGAGAAGAGCAGTTGCTAGACTCACCAGCAATTAATTGGTAGATCTAGGACATTACAGTCAGAGGCTGATGAGAAGCCAAGTTGCCAAACACTGCATAGAGCTCCTTAAATTCACCACTCCCTACTTTCGTTGGAAAGAGGCCCACAGCCCGAAGCTGGGAGATGAGAGCAATGGGGAGGCAGGGAGTCTCGGGCGGTGGTCCTCTGTATTCTCCCACACCCTTCCCTAACATTGTTTCTACAAACACCCTCACACCTACTTGGCTCCATCCCTTCCTCTTATAAATACCACCGCGGAGGTGAGGCCTTTGATCTGCACAGAGCACTCAGTACCAGTTGTGACTGGAGCCCTGAAAATATTTACAAAGCCACGAGATGGAATGCTCCATGCCAGGTCTCGCTCAAATCAAATATGGGATGTCAGCTTTGTAAATCACTGTGCGTGGTTCCAAGAATGGACAAGAAACATGCATGACATCAAAGACAGTTCCTGGGTCTACAAATCATGTGTGCTTTCTGGAGTACAGGACGCGAGGGTGCTAAGGAGCACAGAGCAGCACACTGACATGTCTGCCCACAGATTTTGCAGGCACACAACCCTGTGTCCGGGTCCACAGCAGACGGTTGCAGGCGCATCTTGATTATCTCCGCTGCACACATACACTCACGCATACACATATGTAAACACGGTCCCAGCAATCCCACTCGTTATTGAGCCATTTGTCTGGGACTGGCAGATGGAAGTCCATCCCAAACTCAGCTGCCAACTTCACTCAAACGCCATGTTCAGCGCATCCTTAAAAGCACAGCAGGCTCATTACAATGCTATTACCTGGTATTTGTGCAGAGATGAGTGTTATTAGCCCAGCCACAGAGGCACAGGAGCCTGCCTGCCTGGCGCAGCAGCCCCCACCCCAACACATCCTGAGAGGAAATAGCAGCACAGTGTCTCCACACCTGAGATAAATCTCTCCCTAGCTGCTCTCCTGCTTTGACATCTGAGCTCCACTCAGAAAACCTGGGGACACCAAATCCAACTTCATGCCACGGCCCAGAGTTCTGTTCTGTCCTTCTAGTCCTGCTTTGCTCTGTGGCCTTGAAAGGGTCACCTCCCATTTTCACACTTCCACCTCCCGACCTCACTCGTCTGCAGGTCTTAGGCAACTTGAAAGGAAAGATAGATTTTTGGGTTACCGACTTTGTGGATCCAAATTTTCCTGGGTAGGATCCAGAATTCGATATTTTCACAAATTCCTGACTCAGAGCTAGAGGCCCCGGTATGGGAACATGGGATTGAATGTTCCTAAAACCTCTTTGCAGTTGCCTCTCTGAGATGCTAAAGACAGCGCCTCGGTGCCGAGGGCTGCTCACGAACTTAGGAGTTTGTGTGTGGAGTTTCCTAGACATGGTCTATGAAAGAACTACTGCTGCATAACAACATTTCCCAAAACGTAGTCCTCCCCCTCCCCCACAAGATTATGACCTCTTAGAAAGTCTTTGGCAATGAATTTGAACGTGATTTGGGTGAACAATGCTGCCTCGGTGGCTCTTCTTAAATTGAGTCAAGATGTAGGCTGGCCCTGCTGTCATCTGAAGGCTGCACGGGGCTGCAGAATTCACTTCCGAGACGGCTCCCTCACAGCACAGCATACACTGGTGGCTGTTCACAAGAAACCTTCGTTTCTCTCCACGTAAACACCTTCACAAGGCTCCTTGACTATAGTCACAAGGTGACATCTGACTTCCCAAGAGACCAAGGTAGAACCCCCATGCATTTGATGCTCTAGGCTTGCGCATCGCAGCCTGCATCTTGGCACTAACCTACTGATTGCGCGGGTGACCTTTGCCCACAGTAGGAGCAGATTACACAAGAGTAGGAGTACCGCAGGTGAGAATCAATGGGAATGATTCTGGCGATTGGATTGGCTTTTGTAGGTTTCAGGAAAAAGAAGTTTGATGAAAGTCAGATTTAGGTAGGAAGCACATAGTTATCAGTGCACCCGTGACCCTAAAATGAGGAGACCAGGAGGGCAGGAGCCTGTCCGTGCTCTTGTATCGCACCCCAGCAAGGACGACATTTACAGAACAGAGAGGCCTTGCCCTTTGGATGTGTCTGTAAAGAACTGATAAACACTGCGTTGATACATCTGTGTGTTACCATAAGCTGAACTTGAAAGACGGGGATTTCCAGAGGTCAGAGTGAGCAGGGACTCCAGTCTGTTAACATAGCCCTCGATGGGAGGAAAGAGAAGCTCATTTTTGTCCCCACCCGCAAAGCAGCTGGGAGTAGCACTGAGCTTGAGGTGCCGAACCAGAGAGGGAAACCGAAAAAGCACTGCTTCTGCTGCTTCTGCGCTTCAGGGGCCTTTTCCTTTTCCGTGTATTAGGTCGCTAGATTAGGGACAAAGGGGTTTGTCTCCCCAGTACCTGCATGGGGGCCACAACAGAGGGGCTGGAAAGAAATCAGGCAGCCATTGGGTACCTATGGGAAATCCAGAGCTGGGCATGTGCAAAGTAAGCCCCTTGAGCTCAGGTGGAAGGTCCACCTGGGCACACAGGCTTGGTACCCCCTCCCATATGACGTCATGCAGGTGGGCCTTACATGCTCTTGGTTTCTTGGCCTCCAGGGATTCCCCAGTTCGGCACGTGTGGGTTTCATGCCCCGCCCTTGTATTCTTTCCACGTGGTATTTGTGCCCATTTGCCAACCCTGCACTGCTTCCGCGTGGCCCGGCGCACTTTCCAGAAATAGTGTGTGCTTTTCCGAGACTCTAATACCCGAAACTTCCCTTTCTTCCAAAAAAACTCACTTGGATTACAAAGGCGCTTCTGCCACTTGAATTCATTCAGCGTGTGATGCAGAGAACCGAGATACACCCACCAGAAACCTACGACGTCGACATGGCCAGAGATTTTCCTCTGGGACCACTGTGCAGGAGATGCTACTTCGCCCTCACATCAACCTTGACAGCTTGGTGCCTTTATCCCCATGTTATTGACAAGGAAGCGGAAACTGAGAGCAAGTAAGTTACCTTACAGAGCCACACAGTCTCAGGGAGGTGGAACTCCACCAGGCAGACTGGCAGCCCCCGGAGGAGGAAACCAAATCTGAAAGGAGGCTTTCGGCTGCCCTCACTTCAGAAGACAACCCGCCCAGCGCCCAACAGGAGCCCTGATGATGTCTACCCAGCAGACCACAGGTCATGGGGAAGCCAGGGCTTTGGACCTCCTGCAGGGCAATGACGTGTCCCCACCCCACCCCACCCCCCTGACATGGTGGCATCCAACTTTGAGGGGCAGGGCACAGGTCATACTTTCTTGTAACCAGAGAGCCCTGCTCTGCTGGGGCCACATGTGTCATCGTACTAGTGTTTCATGATCGCGACTCAGTCTCTCACTTCGACACAACCTCCCAGAGCAATCATTGCAAAGCGATACCTGCCGACTGCCCTCTGATTACTTTACCGCCCTCCCCAGCTCCTAGTGCACCAGCCTCCCCTCTCTGGTTTCTTCCCCCTCCCTGTTCCTGGCAGGTGGACGGGGACTGGTGAGGACAGGACTAGGGAAGGGGGAAGGAACGGCTATCTCTTTTCTGCCATCCCTTGACCTTGCCAGCCTGGGATCCCTCTCAGAGGGGGGTCTGAGACCCAGCAGCCCTGACAAGGAGGGGCGAGCTAGTATTTGCTCAACACTAACACTCTGCCAGGTATTGCGCTGTGTGTGTGTGTTTTCTATGATGCACCAAATTCCACAGCAGCCCTGAAACTTTTCTGTCTGGATGTGTATGTACTACGTGCTCTCAGAAGAGAGAAGGCTCTGGCTGGCTGAGTGGAAAGTGACCCCAAAGACCACTTGTGTTCAGTGGCCTCATTTTTTAGAGGTGGCCACAAACTGCCTCTCCTAAAGTCAGGTGGCTTTGTAGCTGCACAGTCAGGATGAGAAGGCAGCCTGTCCATTCCCAGGTGCAGGGTCTTTCAATCCCCTAGGATGCCCAGCCATTAGAACCGTATCTGTGGAGAATAGTGGGGAATGCGATGGGTAGCAGTGGTACACTGGTAAATATATAAAACATTTATTTGAAGGTATCTGAGAAAAAATAACTAGCTTATCAAAACTGTACCTTTAAAAAATTTATAGTTTAGGATGAATCAAGAGGTGTTAAAATAACAGAAGGAATAAAAGTGGCTGTCTGAAAGAAACATATTAGATTATAAGGCTGATATATAAGACTATGGCTAAAACAGAAAAAGAAATGAACAACAAAGCAAGCAAATGACTGAATTGAGGAAAACACAGTACAGGACATTGTTCAGGACATTGGATTTGAGCCTGACATCTTGGGTTTGAATTCCAGTTGTTTCCCAATTGCCTGATCATGAGAAAGTCTAATGTCTATTTTCCCTTGTATAGAATTAAAACTACAGCAGGGTCATTGTGAAATTCAGGTTTCATAAAACATGTCAAGGACCACAGAATCACTCTCTTCATAGTCTCAGGAGTGTGCTTGGAGGTGAAGGGCAAGCTATATAAGTCTATAGAAACCAGGATGTGGTGAGTCTTGAATGTCAAGTTTGCACTTGATGTAACATGAGCTTTGGGAGCTACAAAAGTGATGATGGATGACTTGACCTGGTTGCCATGGAGCTGGTGGACGATTATCAGGCCCTGGATGGAGCAGGGTAGGCCCCAGAAATTAAGCAAATAGGCTGTAACTGTCATCCAGTAAGAGAAAACGAGGAGTCTAGACTCTAGTCTGGAGATGAGGAACAGAGATTGACAAGTGGGATGGTAGAAATAATAGCAATGGTACAGTGATGGGATTTAGAGTTGTGTTGTAAGTGAGACAGAGTGTCTTAGGAGCCTGGACAGATCTTGGGAAGAGGGTGGGGGGAGGGGGAGCTATGCTGGCAGCCACCACCTTGGACAGAAGTGATCACGTAGTATCAACTCAACAGCATTCAATAACAATGCAATGCCAGAAGACACCGAGTGGCATGAAATGTAAATGCCTTGCACACTGAAAGATTGGGGGTTTGAGTGCACCCAGAATGTCTCAGGAAAGAGATCTGGAGAGCTACTTCCAAAACTCAGTCATCGAAAACCCTGTGGAGCACAATTTGACTCTTAACACAAATATGATCGCCATGATTTGGAGCCAATGGGATACCAATGACTGTTTTAGTAGGAGCGCTGGTGGTGTAGTGGATAACATGTTGGGCTGCCAGCTACAAAGTTAGCAGTTCAGAACCACCAACTGCTCCTCAGGAGAAAGAGTAGACTTTCTACTCCAGGAAAGAGTGACAGTCTCAGAGATTCACAAAGGTAATTCTACCCTGTCCTAGAGGGTTGCTATGAGTCAGAAGTGACTCCGTGGCAGTGAGTGAGTGAGTGAGTGAGTGAGTGAGTGAGTGAGTGAGTGAGTGAGTGAATGTTTCAGCAATGTGCCAAGGCCTTGTGTCAGCCATCTGACCCGTAGAGCCTCTCTGCAAGCTAACTTTCCATTGGGAGATGGGGAATAATATCCCTAATGTATAGACAGGAATGACCAAAAGCACACTGTACGTAGGTGTTGGACTTACACTGGTAGTCATAGGTCTTCCTGTGTTCTTTCGCCATCCCATGGTGTCTTCTTCTTCACAATAGGGTGGATATCGCTTGGAAGTCTATGCCACTTGGTTTTTACACCCAAGGGAAACTTCTTTACCAAACATTATTTTAGCAGGCTTATCTTGACCTACAAGGAGCCCTGGTGGCACTGTGGGATAAGTGTTGGGCTGCGAACAGCAAGGCTGACAGTTCAAATCCACCACCTGCTCCCTGGGAGAAAGCTAAGACCCTGATGCTGTATGATTTACCGTCTTGGGTTGTTATGAGTCTGAGTTGACTCTGTGGTAACAGGGCTGGTTTGGTTTGGGTGTCTGTGCCTCCATGGTGGCGGTATGGGTCTGGGAGAGCCTACTTCTCCAAGGTGAATGACTGGGGTTTAAGGTTCGTAGTAAGGGTTGAAGGCATCCATTTGAGCCTGTCTTGAGCCCTTTCTCCTCTAAACCATGACTCCGATGAGTGCCTTTGTGGGCTCGCAGCCCATGTCCCCTTGACACTCCAAGCTGTACCCTAGTGCTAATCATACTGCACTCTCAGCGCTGATTTCTGTTGTCTGTCTCCTGTACTGTTATCATCACCATACCTATAGCGGCTTCAAAATGTTTGTGAAAATATTCCATTATCTTTTGATTCCATCTTCTTTTTAAAAATCATTTTATTGGGCGGTTATACAGCTCTTATCACAATCCATCCATCCATCCACTGTATCAAGCACATTTGTACATTTGTTGCCATCATCATTTTCAAAACATTTTCCTTGGACTTTCTGAAGCCTGCTCATACTCACTGATTTATCATGAGTATCTAAAACAAATCTTCCAAATAGAAGACATTTAAAATTTTATGTTTCACAAATGTCTAAGGTAATCCTTCATCAAGCATACCAGGTCTCATCTGCCCTAATCAAAAGTGACAATCACTGTGTTGTCTGATGTCATAGAAGAGAACAAAATTAGCCAAGAAGACTCAGCGTTTGAGACGAACTATGTCCCCAGTGTCCTTACCACCACTTCTCTGGGATGCTCCCAGATGATCTGACACCCTGCTTTTCAAGAATCACAAGCTCGCAAATAGGAGCACGATCCTCGGAGCTGTTGTTGTTGGACCACTTACTGTACAGATGGTGCTCCGAGAGGTCAGTGACTTGCCAGTGAATCGGGCAGAGCGAGAACCAGAACTTGGATTTCTCACTTCAAGCCAAAGCCCTGTCTCCAATGCCAAGTGGCCTTCCTTCCAGGTGTTGTCTGCTCCAGAGACCTGGACTGGGGCCTGGATCACCCCCTCTGGCAGCCACAGCCAGCTGGAGTCCCTTCCTCCCTGGATCCTGCTAGCAGGAGCCTTGTTTGTTTTCTGATTTTCAATAAACTAGACACCCTATTTACAGACGTCAGAGGGTTTAAGGAGGAGAGAAAATACTGAAACTACTAATCCAAGCCCAGCAGGAAGCAAGCGCAGCCTGCTAGTCCTTGTGCCACGGGAGGGGAAGGGAGGCTAGAGGACCCAGGGTTTCGTCAGGTGCAGGGTCTAGCACAGCCCAGTCTGCACGAAGGGGGAATTATAGGCATAATGTGCCTATAATGTATGGTAAGAAGTTCATACGTTCTAATATTTATTAAGATTACTCAGCACTACTCCCTAAAATAATTTGGTTTAAGGTGGAGTCAAGAATCTCCGTTTCCGCAATCATCTCCGTTTACTGCAGGCCACTCTCTAAGAAGCAAACGAAGCTTGTTTCTTTTGTTTGTTTGTTTACTTTCTAAGCGGATTCATTTAAAAACAGAAGCTTATTTAACTGTGCCATGTATTAGCTGCGTGGCCTTAGGCAATTTATTTCACCTCTTTGAGCCTTAAGTTCCTTTTTTTTAAAAAAATCATTTTATTGTGGGTTCTTAAAATTCCTACAACAATCCATCCATCCATCCATCCATTGTGTCAAGCACATTTGTAGGTATGTTGCCACCATCATTTTCAAAACATTTTCTTTCTACTGGAGCCCTTGGTATTAGCTAATCCCCCCCCCCTCCCTCATGAACCCTTTTTATTATTATTATTATTTGCATGCCTTACACCGAGTGCTATCTCCCTTCACCCATGTTTCTGTTGTTCATCATCCTGGGGGAGGATGCTATATGTCAATCATTGTGATCAGTTCCTCCTTTCGCCCCCCCCACCTTCCCTCCACCCTCATGGTATCATTACTCCCATTATTGTTCCTGAGGGGTTTATCTGTCCTGGATTCCCTCTGTTGCAAGCTCTTATCTGTACCAGTGTACATGCTCTGGTCTAGCCAGATTTGTAAGGTAGAATTGGGATCATGATAGTGGGGGGGAGGACGCATTAAAGAACTAGAGGAAAGTTGTCTGTTTCATCGGTGCTATACTGCACCCTGACTGGCTCGTCTCTTCCTTGTGACCCTTCTGTGAAGGTATGTCCAGTTGTCTACAGATGGGCTTTGGGTCTCCACTCTGCCTTCCCTCTCATTCTTGTCAATAGGGTTTTTTGTTTGGGTCTTTGATGCCTGATACCTGATCCCATCAACACCTCATGATCACACAGGCTGGTGTGCTTCTTCCATGTGGGCTTGGTTGTTTCTCAGCTAGATGGCTGCTTGTTTATCTTCAAGCTTTTAAGACCCCAGATGCTATATCTTTTGATAGCCGGGAAGATGAGCATCACAGCATGCTGGGTTATTAAAACAAAGTGTTCTTGCATTAACGGAGTGCTTGAGTGGAGGCCCAATGTCTAGCTGCTGCGTTAATACTTAACAAATAAATATACGTATAGATTTATTTCCCTATCATTATAGAAAAATATATTTACATATGTATTTGCCTGTATTTAGATCTCTATAAATGTCCCTTGCCTCCTAGTTCTTTCCTCTATTTCCTTTTGTTTTCCTCTTTGTCCCACTATGATGTTTGGCCTTCATTTGGGTTTCGGTAATTCCTCTCAGCTACATTGTCCTTGATCAAGCCCCACCAGACATCTTACACCCTCCTCGCCATGGATTTTAAATCACTTGTTGTTCCCTTGTCCCTGGGTTTGTTGAGCCTTATGTTCCTCATCTGCAAAAGGGCTTAGGAATAATACATTTCTCAGTGGGTTATTGTGAAGATTAAATGAAATGACAAATTGGAAGGGCTTTACATAGATTCTGGTGTATTGTGCTGTGGTTGGATGCTGTTGAGCCTATTCGGACTCTTGGCAACTACATGTGACAAAGGCAGACCTGCCTCATAGGGTTTTCTTGGCTGCAGTCGTTCAGGAAACGGATCAACAGGTCTTTTTCACTGTGAACTGCAAGGTAGTTTGAACCACCAAGCTTTTGGTTAGCAGTCAATGTTTAACTGTTGTGTCACCAGGGGTAATCAACTAAAAATATTATTGATTAATGTAACAAGGGAGAATGTTCTTTTCCAAAAATTTTACAAAAGTATTCCTCATTAAAAAATAGTAAATAATAATAACAACAACAACGGACACATACAATAAGCTTCTGAGCAAGTTCTGGGTCTAGAGTTTTGGGTTTGAGTCAAGAGGAGTGTACGCAGAGCTTCTAAATGCCTGGAAACTTTCCAGGGGCCACTCCCGAGTGGACAATGACCTGAGTGCCAGGACCAGCTTGGGAGTCGGGAATGAGAAGTACAAATTGGGAAAGAGGTTGGCTCTGAAACGATTTGGGAGTATCATAGGTTAAGGAAGCGAGACCAAAAAAGTTTTAATAAACCTGTGAGTTTTATAATGAATCCACATAATGTCTTTTTTTTTATAATGTCTTTTAAAAAACAACTAAAATCACTTATCATTACTTTTGGTTGTCCAACTATACTCTTTCCTATATGACCCTGGGCATAGACCATGCCACATGGATCCCTCGTTCTATTAGAGCTAAATTATGATTTCTCAGAGCTCTACAGAAATCCCTCACTCGATTGTGGAGCTATTAGAAAGCTTTTCTTTGAAGCTTCTTGTACAAAGTGCTTCTTAAGTCCTATCAATAAGTTCAGTGGAGGCCTTGGCAGAGAAGCCTAGGCTTAGCTTAAATAGTTTCTCCAAATATATTAAGGATTTAAAAAAAAAAATCTGTGCATGCATTTTTCCAATCCTCTAGGATAATCCAGAGAAAAATAATGTGGGTCCAGCCAGAAGAGTACAAGCAGGAGCTCAAAATTCAAATTAGGTGTAGAGATTGAGAGCATGGTTCCAGAGACAGATGGTCAGGGTTTCCGTCTTTTCTCTGACACTCAGCTGCCATATGGCCTGGAAAGTTCCTCCACTTTCCCATCTTTAAAATGGAAATAAGAGTATAGCCTCAGCCTCACTCTGTTACTCTGATAATTCAATGAGTAAATAGCTCCAGTACTCAAGACAGTGCCTAAAACATAGCAATTATATTACAAAACTTTATATTAATTAATAACTTTGTTTTAATTGATCAAAGTGATGAAATCATGAAATAAGCTCTCAAGAGAGGCCACATTTTCTGACTTCTCTGGTGATGTCCAGGAAAAAGGGGCGTGGTTAAGACCAAGATTTAGCAAGCCATTTTTCTCATGCCCAAGGATCCATTTAAGATATTAGTGGCCAGCGCTGTGGAGAGAAGCCTGTATAGCCACAACTTTGTGGACAGATGAGCTGGGCTAATGGTCAGAGGAAGGAGTGAGGTTCCTGCATTTTCTGCCCAAGACTGCATTCACCCTACTTCGTTTCTTTCCCTCGAGAGGATTCATCCATGCCCTAGTCAGCAGACCTCGAGGAAAAACGAGCGGAAACGTCTCCAGGCTCTATTTCTACTCTCAGCATTGCTCCATATTATTATTATTGTTATTTCAGCTGATGTTTGAACGTGGAGCTTTCTATTCCTTTTCTACCTCTGAATCTGTCCCCGTAGAATCCTGCCTCTCCCATTCAGACTCACTCAAAGTTTGCTCACTTAAGTTTCCTCTTAATTGTGGCAGCCTTAGTTAATGGGCCTTGGTAGCACCTAAACATCAAATTTTGTCCAGATCGACTCAATCCTTTGAAATGGGAACCGACTATCTACCACTACCTCCCTCCCCCGCTTTCCAAATAAGGGAAGAAAGTGGAACCTGCTTTGAAAAGGTGTCTGCTTCCTGATTGAGACATCCACTTGCTTTGATATCCTAGTAGGACCAGAAAAGCTCTGGTGGCCTCAGGATTGAGGGGCATCCCTTCTCAGACATCCTCACCACTGCAGAGCTTTGAAACCTTTCCACACGCCTCCTCTTCCAGAAAGCCCTCCAGGCACCACACGAAGCAGTGCACAAACTGTGGGGCCTGCTTTCTGGGAACTCAGGCTCAGGAAGTTTGGGATCCCAACCATGTTCATGCCAAGTGGCGGTGGGCAAGTCACAGGAGCTCTTGGCATCTAATATTCCCCTAGGTGGTCACTTCCCCTGGCTCCGTTGCTGCTGCCAAAGGGAATTGCCAAAGCCAGTGTCTCCCGTAAATGCCTCTTTGAAGTGAACACCTGGCATTGCAAGATTGTGAAGGGCATTTCAGTTCATTCTCAGCGTGGGCAGAATCCAAGGTCTCATTAACTCTTTTCTAGGTGGGTTTCAAGATGCTGGAAACATGATCTCATTTGACTGGGGCTGACATGTACCCATAGCCACTTCAGAAGGGTTGTTCCTCGAGACCTAGCTACCCCGCCTCCCCCCTCCGCACTGACTTTACAGTTGGCACCAGGGTACACCGCTATGGGTCTCTTTAGCAGCACTGCATGGAGGAGCTGCGTGGGGGCAGAAGAGTCACTAACAAGCAGCTCACCTGGCCCCGTCCCAAATCCCGAAACCCCAAAGGCAAAGCTGAAGCAGGCCGATTGTTTTCTCTCTCTTGCAGAAAGCAAACACCGTAGCCAGTGACAACTTGTTTGACATTTGAGTTAGTGGTGCTGAAAAGAGGAACGTCCACCCTCGAGGAAGGAATGCTGTTTCTGGGGCTAATTGACTGGCTGACACGTCCCTCCCTCCCTGCCTCCCTCCCTCCTGGGCCTGCCAGGCTGCCTGGCTCGGTTATTTGCTGCGGATGAGAGCCTCAGCAATTTATTGCCACCAGGCCAGGGGAATGCCAAGCTGCCGCTTCTGCAGCTTGCTCACTGGTCTATGGAGTCATTCTCCAGCTCGCCGTGGCTGTGCGATCAAAAGATTGTCTGGCTGTAGAGCTGGAATCAGCTGCTGTAGGCTCTTCAGGAACAATGCATCCTGACTAGGGGCTGGAGAATATGCCAGTGGAAGTCCCGGCAGGGCAACTGTTGAGGCCATTTCTTCTTCTTGGGGGACTAGGGGTCAGATGAATTGTTGGTCTAAGTGATGGGCCACCACGCAACGGGTCACCTGTTGGTCCCTGGAAGCACCACTGTCCTCTCCACGCTGAGCAGGCTGAGACTTTACACTGAGTAGCAGGTCCAGCAGAAAACTCCAGTAAATAGCACGTTCCCATAGTTTCTCTGGCATTGCTTACATGCAAATTCCCTAGGACAGGGTTTGATTAAAATGCAGATTCGGATCAGTAGGTCTAGGATGGGCCCAGAGATTCTTGATTTCTGACAACCTCCTACTTTCAGAGCGATCCGAGCCTGGAACAGTTCTCCTTGGACATCCCTAGAGGCAGCTTTTCCAAACTGCTGAATTCCGTGCCCAAAGAGCGCAAATTCAGATGCAACTACTGTGGCTTGAGCCAGAGGAGAGATTTTTGTTAAATCTCTCTCAAATCCGCTGCCATTGAGTGACTTCTGACTTATAATGACCCCTATAGGGTTTCGAAGGTGGTAAATCTTTATAGGAACAGAGAGCCTGTGGAATGACTGGGTGTTTGGATTGCCAATCTTACAGTTTGCTTGTCCAGTGTGTACAGGACAACAGCACACAGCTCCTTTAAATCACCTCACCGAACGTCCCAAGCTCCACAGCCATTGGATCTAATTTGACCCACGGCAGAACGGCTCCTTAGAATTATCAAGACCAAAAATCTTTAGGGGAGCAGACAGCTTTACCTTTCTCTCAAGGAACAGCTGGTGAGTTTGAACCTCTGACCTGCAGTTATGGATACCACAGCACTACTTAAAAACCACACTCGCTGCCATTGAGTCAGTGCCAACTCTTAGCAACCCTTTTGAACAGGGAAGAACGGCCTGGGAGTTTCTGAGACTATAACACTTTACAGGAGTAGAACATTCCGTCTTTCTCACACAGAGTGGCTGGTGTTTTTGAAATGCTGACCTTGCAATTAGCCCAGCCCTTAGCCACGATGCCACCAGGGCTCCTACAGTATATACCAGGGAGATATAAATACACCCATTCCTTACTTATGGGCATGGTTAGGTTCCAAAAAACAGATTATGCTACATCTGGGCTTTGGGAAAAATAGTCACTGCACTGTCTTCAGCACAGGTATTCCCCCGACTCCCTGCTCGTAAAGCGCTCACGTTGCAGCTCTGGAAGTGCGTGCAGGAGCGAGCGCTCTTCCTCACCATCACAGGGTTGGGAATAGGGTGGCCCGCTGAGAGGGCCTCTCATGGAGCTGCAGCATTGCAGGCACCAGCTAAGAATTGTTCCAAATTGTCATAGGTTGACATGCCAGATATTGCGATAGTCAATAAATGAGGAGCAGGCATAGGCCCAAAGATTTGAATAAACAGCAACTATTTCTAGGAAACAAGCATGAGGAAATATCATAGTAGCTGTCCACGGGAAGAGAAGCTAGAGTTCAAGGGTCATTATTCATTGTATGATCTTCCGAATGGCTTGTACGTTTCCAACAAGTGTTTATGTTAATTTTCCAAAGCATTAAAATTGTGTGTGTGTGAAGTCACTCCTTAGGTGGTTACCGACTGTGCTCATCAGCTTTGGGAAACAGTAACCACGTGACAGGAGCACTGTGGCTAAGCACTTGGATGCTAATGATAAGGCTGGCAGTTCATGACCCCCAGCTGCTCTGTGGAGAAAGATGAGCCAGACTACTTCTATACAGATGCGCGCCTCCGAAACCCTATAGAAAAGTTCTCCTTGACCCTATGAGCTTTGCCATGAGTCAGAGTCCTCTTGACAGCAGTACGTTTTTTTCTTTTCTTCAAAGGAGTAGGTATGTTCATCTGGTGAAGGGAACACTGATTGGGAGCAACGGAAAGGCCAGCCCAGTCTCAGTCACCATCTCATCATGATGTCTTGCAGGTGACTGTTCTAGTCCTCCGTTTTTGAGCATGGGGAGGGACTTCAACTAACTGATTTCTGCAATTCCTTCACACTCAGAAGTATGGGTTCTCCCTGTATGTACACGGAGACTAAAAAGGACAATAGCTATTTATTACCATCCAGTGAGTTTTCCATTTTTTTTCAATATAAATCCATTTACGGGCATACATTCATGGACAAAAAACTGCTCTATGAAAAACCCACTCCATGAATCAGCGGGTTGGAATGGAAGTACTCTGCATGAAACAGCTAACAATGGGGAATGAGACCAAACACACGTATTCCAATGGCCCGGTGCCTTTATGGTGGAGCCTGCATCACCCTCCATGACTGACTCGGAATCCGTGGGTTATAATCAGACAACAGCGGTTCCGGTCGCATTCTGTCGTGTTCAAGGCCTGGAAATGAAATAAAGCCCGGTGAGTGTAATTAACATTCCAGGGTCGCCAGGTCAGTCTATATGAAAGTCAGGTTCCAGTTCCTGGCTCTGGCTCATTAATCTTTTCTCTATCCTTGGTGAGGTATCAAGAATAATTTAGTACTGCTGATAGCATAGAAACTATCTTTTTTTTTTCTTATAAGATATGCTCCATATTTCTTTCTTTCTTTTTTTTACTTTGGAAGATACATTTATTTTTGATTAAAAAGTTTCCTCCCATGACTGGCACTGCAAGTCATACGTGACCAGTCATTTGATTCTCTTATGTGACAACTTGGGCCCTGGTGAGAACCACTTACAGCAGTACCCCTCCCCAGTCACTGCAGAGCGGAGCTGCTGAGAATGCTGGTTCGGCTCACAGGCATTGTTCGAGGCGGCCCCTGCTCTGATTGCAGAGGGAGGGGTCTTCACGTGTCCAGGGGCCTGGGCCTGATCTGGGGCCTGGCGGGCAGTGGTGGCCCCTGGGCTGGCCTTTCAGGTCCCCTCACCACACCTGGCACATCTGGATGACCTCCCGCAGGGCCTTCATGCCCTCCATGCTCTGGTCCTTTACAGCCAAAGCCAGGAGGACGGCTTGGTTCCCGGCTTCTTGAGACACGAATGTCACCAGGTTCTTCGCAAAGACGTGGACCAGAGGCTCATCCTGCCCGAGAAGCACTCTGGTGGTGAGCATGGGCTTGCTGATGTCACTGGCCACCTCACTGGGCTCCAGGGGCACCAGGGTCCCCATCTTCCCAAACTGAGTCACCACCACCAGCATGTGGCTGCTGAAGGCGGTGTACACCACCTGGGTGGGGACCCCACGCAGCATCTCACTCTGCTGTTTGGAGACCACCAGAGGCTGGCCATCCAAGGTGCTGGGCGCCTTCTGTGGCGGCCAGCGTGTGCGATGCGCCCATATTTATTTCTATGAGAGCAATCTCACCAGCCTTCCAAAACAACTTTTGCCATAGAGTGTATTCTGACTCACAGTGACACTATTTCGCCAGAGAAACGACTTACATTCACTCTGAGTCTAAATACAGGTAAAGCTGTATGAGAGTGCTTCCACAAGTTCACGTAAAAAGTCCGTTGTCTTTTAAGTCCCATTTCCATGGACTTTTGGAAGCCCCATTGTATATACCGAGAATAATACAGGTCTCCCCCATTCAAACTCCCCCTTTTCCGAAACTCAGCAGGGTACGTAGGCTTCTAAGGCGAACCTTTACATCATCTGACCATGCTGGAATAGCTGAAGTGGGGAGACGGAGGGACTGGGCCAGAACACACACACACACACACAAAGTTTTGGAAGGAGGGAAAGAAATAAAATTCCATCATAAGAAAGGGAAAGACCTTGCGGAAAGAAAACATCGTTGAAGGAAAATATTATGAGGTCTGTGTTGCTTGGCTCCGGCTTCCGTTTTCATACCTTGTTTCCTTGAAGAAAACCCTCATTTTCCCCCAAGCTGTCTCCTGATTGACTTTCAATTGATATGGTTATTCGATAGCTCCGATCAGTTAATCCTTCCATATGGTTAAAATTAAACCACCAATCCATGCTCATTTTCCCCCTTATGCCTGCTAATTTATTCTGAAGATTATCCTTCCAGCTAAATTACCCTGATTCCTTTTTCCTTGCATCCATATATCCCCCTGGAAACCAAAAGGGTTGTCAGGGAATGGGAGGCTGTTGGAGCACTTCCTTTGTCTTGACTTGCATTCTTTGTGCCTATCTCCCAGATTAGGCCGTAGAGAATGTCTGAAAGCAGCGATTTCACTTTCAGTGACCTCTTAAATTTCCTGTAACCTGGGGACTGGTTACATGAGACCTTGGCAGTGATGGAGGTCTTGCTCTCAGAATTCCCCACTTTCCCCACACCTCCAAGGCTTAGAACAAGACAAATAGTCCTCTGTGTCATCCTGACCCTAAAAGTCAGCTCCATGAAGTTATTTTCTTTCCATTGCCACAGTTCTGGATTCCCCATATCAGTTACCCCCAAATAATCTGACCTGCTCTGCACCCCCAGCCTTCATGTTTAGAATAAACGTCTCTGTTAAATTTAGGCTGTCAAATAAAATTTGTACATAGAGCTGCATTATCTAGAACATCTGGACATCTAACCTCAGCCCTTGCCCAACGACTTGGGTTCACTAATTGACTGGCAGGAACCCAGGATGGGGTGTTTTAGGCACAGTTTGCGTCCTATAAGACCTCCCTTATTAGTGAGTCCTTGCCACCGGACAGCTTCTGAAGTCATAGGCCCTCTAGGTTTTGGACCCCAAAAAGTTGGAATCGTCAGCTGTCAGTTCTGTTGCCTGCTCCCCAGAATGTTCCTTTGTCAGGCAAAGGAAAAAACAACACCCACTGGCGTCAACAGGAGAAGGCCCATTATTGTTGCTCCTTTTCTGACTCTAGTTGTTTTTTTCTCTTTGCCCAAGTTGGCTGCACACAACCAAGGCCCACACAGTACAAGCAAAGATAGGACTCCTGCCCCAAGGGTTGAGAAATCTCATGTTTTCCTCTCTATTTTTATTCCAGTGTACCATGGGTCCTGAAGCCTTGTGCGTCCTGAAACACTTCACTGTGTTGTGTTTAGTAGGAAAGACTTGAGTTTTATGGCTGTGGGTTATGAAAGGCCTCCCCCGCCAACCCCCCTCCACTGCTCCTCCCGGGAAATGTGATGGGTGTGACTGTTACCGATGAGTCCTGCTGGGAAAATACAAACCATGATTCCCTTACGGACTGAGCCATGACTTTTGCGTTTTGGGCCACAGCCTGGTCCTAATTTTGTCCCTCTCTGACTGGCTTTGTTTATTGGCATTAATGTTCCATATTAAAATTTAATATTTAACTTTTGCTTTCAATATTTAATGTTCTGCATCTTACATTTGGATGTCTCCCTTCTGGGAGCGGTCAGCTGCACAGGGTGATGCAAGCGCTAATCCCTTTGACTTCCAGTAAAACGGTCTCCCTCCCCTTCCCTTTCTTTCACGGCGCACCCTCACTCTGCGTTCAGATCCAGCCTGGGAACTACCTGGAGGACAGTTTTGTCTTTTGCTCATGCATTCATTCCACTCACATTTATTGAGTGCCATCCGTGTCAGTTATTATGAAAACTGTTGCTAAGGGCCCACAAGAGAAGAATATGAACTAAGTCCTACCTTGAGGTAGCCAGGGAGAAAAACAAGATGCAGTTAAAGTAACAAATGTAAATGTTTGTGGAAAGTATAGGTAAGGGATAGGGAAGACTAGCCCTGCCGCAGGGCCTGGCGGTGCACTGTGGAAGGAGCAGAAGACCCTCTAAGATCGGGTAGGGGAAGAAGGACATTCGAGGCACGCCTAGCAAAGGTATAATTAGCAGTGATGGTGATGACTTATTTGTGAGATGGGGAGGAAATGATTTATTGCTAGAATGGAGCTGCATGTGGGGGACAGAAGGCATGATGCCAGATGAGTCTAGTGACATAGTTTATTACTTGATTATGAAGGACTGCATAAGCCATAGTAAATAGTTTAATCACTTATTAAATAAATCTGTGAGAGATATTCTCAGCAAGTGACAGTACTGGGAAATTTCTTTTGCAGAATACTATTGGAAAATACCCTTCGTCGTGCAAAGAATCTGGGTCTAAGGCATGGAAAACAGTACTTAGTTTCTTCTAGGTGGGATACAGTAAGCTATTCTTATTTAAGATATGTATCTGTGAGGAATTTAAAATGCAGTTTGAAAAATATGGCAAAGAGCTGGAACCAATGAGAAAGCATTAGACAAAGAATCATTCAGTACTTCGTTGTGTGGTAAGAATGTGAAATTCCTGTGCAAGCAAAGAAGGGAAGCTTTCTAGTCCAGCCATTTTTCTGTTGAAGCCTACATTTCTAAATATTCCTTAATTGATAAAGGTCAACTTCATAGCTCATTGACCCATCAACCACAGAGGGAGTTCTCAGCATCTCAGGTAGCAATCCTCGGATGGTACAAAGACGTAATGTGCTCAGCTGCTACCACCAGGCTGGAGCATTGAAGCCATCCAGAGATGCCTCAGACGAAAGGGCTAGTGACTTACTTTGAACAGTCGGTCAGTGAGAATCTCACTGTGCTCAGTTCCATTCTGAAACACATGGGGTGGCCATGAATTGACGTCTACTCCAAGACAGCTGGTGCTGATGGTAGAGCATCAGACACATAGCAATTAAAGAGAGAACAGAGATAAAGAGGTTGGGAAGACAGAGCTAGAGTTTAGTAACCTGAAGAGAGTGGAGTGAGGAGATCAAGAGACACGTGAATGAGGTGGGACAACTGAAGACCATAGTTGTGTTTCCAATGTGTTTTGAGACGTTGCTAACTGTATTTAATATTTTAATAATGATATATTCATTATTTTTATGACTATAAAAATAAAAAGGCCTGTAATTTTTTTTCAATGCACAATTATGCAAATTGGGAAGCAAAATCTCTTCTGTAAAACACCCTTCTTCTACCCCAACTTAAGATGACCACTGTCAAAATATATGTGACATATATATAAATATATATATATAAAGCTTTGTAAAGAAAGGATACTGTTATATTGGCTGACCAGCAGGTTGTAATTCCAGCACAGCCAATCATTTGAGTAAGGGAGTTTGCAACGACTAGAGGAGAGGCGCAGATATCGGCAAGTTTCCACATTGCCCACCCAAGAACCAGTGTGTATCTGAGGCTAAGGTGATCCTGAACCCTGAAAATAAGCTAAGTCCACATGTCAAGATGCCACCAAGAGAGTATTGGATCAGTGTGAAAACTCTACTTGGAGAACGTATTATGTCCACAAAACATTTCTCATAAAGCCGACTGTGGAAGAACTGCAGGCTTGCCATCAAGTGCATTCTAACTCACATGCACCCTGTAGGACAGAGCAGGACTGACCCACAGGGAGTTCACGGTTACAAATCTTTTCCGAAGCAGACAGCCACATCTTTCTCCTGCAGAGCTGCTGGTGGGTTCTCACTGTCAACCTTTGGATTAGCAGCCCAATGCTTAACCTACTGTGCCACCAAGGATCCCCAGTGGAGGGAAACAGAGTAAAGGATGGTTACATGGAAAGAACATGGATTTAGACTAAATAGGATAGTTTGCATGTCTGCTTTGCTGTCACTCCGTTCCCTGTCTCACCTCTGAGTCTCCTTTTCCTTTCATTACAGATGGTGATGATCTGTACTTACCCTCCGAAAGTCACAGCACTACACAGAAACCACATGATACAGCCATTCACTCATCACTTGTGTGAGGAGTGCTGCTCCTTGGTTGCCCTTTTTTAGGAGCTGGATTAGAGAGTAAACAAAATAGACAAAACTTCCTCCCCTCAGGGAGACTACATACTAGGTGGTCCCATGTATTCAGAAGTGCTTTGCACACTGCCGATTGTTGATTTAATGTAAACTGCTGAGCCCAGGGCTTTAAAGGGCTCAGTTTTGTTCTCTTGCTTAACTGGTTGCCCTTGAACCCTGAGGATAGCAATGAGTAGGGTCTCGCTGCCAGAGGCTGTGGAAAAGTGGGTTCAATCTAATTCATCAGAAAGCAGGAAGAAGAATTTCTGATAAGTTGGCAGAGTGGATATGATGGTGAGAATCGGTGGGTTGGCTGTGGGGAAAAGATATGCAGATTTGAATGGGCAGGTCTTCTCTTTGCAGAATCACTTCAGGATTTACTTAGCTGCCTGGTCCTCACTACGGCCCCAGACACAGGAATCTGCATCAGCAGTGTAGGATTTTTCAGAAGGCCTGGTGGAGCGAGGCGTCTGGGTCCTCTGAGCAATCGGACACTGCGAGAGGGAGGTGTGAAGATACTGAGGAAAATCAGCGCCCCTCAGGGCCCGGTGCCAACCTTGGCGCTCTCTTCTCAAGTCTGTTGTGCAGATTGATTTTACCCGGGCTTACAACTGTCAGCTGTAGACATTTCTGTATGGAGGGCAAGGCTCAGGAACAGGTGATTTTGAAGAATTACTCTCAGTACTGGAAAAGGGAAGACAAATCATATGAATGCAGTAGAAACTGGGTGACTACTAATTTACATTATATTACATTTACTAATTTACATTATATTACATTTCCTCACTCTTGCTAACTGATAAAAATAAAAGCCAGTTTAAAAAACGGCGACTGTGTGTCAACCATTGGCTTTCCATGTGCTTTATTGTGTGGGATCATCTTAACCACCCTCGTTCACGCAATACATTGTTTTTAGTCCTAATTCTAAACGTGAAGTACTACTACTGGCTCCATTTAGCAAACAAAGAAATTGGGTTCTGAGAGGTCAAATAACTTTCCCAAGTTTACTTAACCAGTCTCAGAGATAGCATGCAAACCAATATAATTTTAATTTATACATATAACTTTTGTGCATTATGCTATTAAAATATAATACTAGCATATTTTAGTGCTCCAAAATGTCAGCTGCTTTTTTATTTTCTTATTATCATTATTCTTATTTTATAGATGTATAGATTGAGCTCTAGAGAAGTGGCCTTCTCTGCTCAAAGTAACAACCAGAAAGTGACTGAAACAGGATTTGAACCGGGTCTTTCTGACTCTAAGTTTAGCTCTCTTTTTGCTGTACAGTGCAGCCTCCTTCTGGCTGAACTTGAATCTTTCCATTTTTTATTCATTTCTTTTGTATATCTTCAGGTGTAGTCATAGACCCTTAGGTACCTTTGCATATATAGTGGCCAATAATACTTGGCTTTCTTGGGTAACCTCAACCCAACATTAAAAAACAGTTGTGCACCCACAGGAAGCTGCCAGAAATTCAAGCCAGATTTAGAAGAGGGTATGAAACTTGGGATATCACTGTGGAGATCACATGGATCTTGGCTCAATAAGAAAACACCAGAAAGGTGTTCACTCGTGTTCTGTTAGCTATGCAAAGGCATTCAACTGTGTGGGTCATGATAAGCTATGGATAACATTGCGAATTCCAGAAGAGTTCACTGTGCTCATGCAGACGGAATGTGTATAAAGACCAAGAGACAGTCCTTTAAACAGAATGAGAGACTAGCACATAGTCTAAAGTCAGGGAAGATGTGCACGAAGATTATATCCTATGGCCATACTTATTCCATCGGTATGCTGGGCAAATAATCTGAGAAACTGGATTCTGTGAAGAAGGACACAGCATTAGGACTGGAGGAAGACTCGTTAACAACCTCTGTTATGCGTATCACACAACTTTGTTGGCTGGAAGCAAGAAGGACTTTGGGTGCTTGCTAGTGAAGATGAAAGACTGCAACCTTCAGTGTGGATTTCATTTTACTGAAATCCACCGTCAACACTCATGGAAGCAGCATTTAAGAAATCACCCGACATATTGCATGGGGAAAATCTGCTGAAGTGGTCAAGAGCCAAGCTGTCACTTTGAGGACTAAGGTACGCCTAGCCCACGTCACGTGGTATTTTCATTACCTCATATGCAAATAAGGAAGAATTGATGCATTTGAATTATGGTGTTGGCAAAGAGGACAAATCTGACCTGCTGGAAGTAGAGTCGGAATGCTCCTTAGATACAAGGGTGATGAGATTTTCTCTTGTATATTTTGGACCTATTAACAGAAGAGATTCTTCCCGGAAAGGGGGCATCATGCTTACTGGAGGGTCATCAAAAAGACCCAGCCCCTCGACTAGATGGATGGACAGAGTGGCTGTAACAATGGGCTCAGACATCACAATGCGTGTGCGGGTGGATCGGGACCAGACAGTGCTTCACTGGGTTGTACACAGGGTCACGCTGCACATAGCAGCAAGAACGGCCTTTCCCTGCGCCCTGTCTACCGCACATCCAGTTGCATGAGTGCACGCAGTAGCTGTGACTTGCAGCCGCATGGTTTTACGGCTCCTTTGTGAGAATCTGAATGACATGATTGGTCCTGACTTGCTCACCAGCCTGTAGCTTCCCCTCAGGCCAAGCAAGGCCTTGTCTTTAGCATGCTTTACTTTAGCTCCTCCTCTCTCCTTACACTCTCCCTTGGCCTCAGTCTTTCCCTGTGTGGTTTCTGTGATGGCGCTGAGTTGCTTCAACAGAGGAGCAGGGAGCTATATGTACCCTGAGTGAATGACCCCACCGGTCAGAACCACTTGCCTGGCTCTGCTGTCAGCCAGACCAGCCAGGGCAGCTCACTCCAGGGCTCTGAATTCACTCTGGATTATTCATGAGTGCACACCAACTCCTCTGACAGGCATAGGTAAATCCCAGATCAAATTGTTCTCATCCCCTGAAAAGGACCCTATCAATATCCCTGAGGTCAGGCAGATTCACCATCTAGCCTTTCTTACCTGGGCTAAGGGGTACGTGGAGGCCACTTGGAACTTGCCCGCCTGGATCAGGTTACTTCCTGCTCATTGTGTCCTGCTGAGTGGGATCTGAGAGGGAGGAGTATTTAGGTGACTAAGGTGGTTTCTGTACTTTTCCTCCCCGCCTTTGGTCCTCTGGTCCTTCATGCCCACGGCTGCTACACATAGCTCCCCTAAATGCCTTACATCTGATATTTTGTGGCTCTGGGTTGTTTCCAAATTTGACCCAGCACACTGGTGTATCCCAATTAAGTGTCAGGTATGTCTCTAATAATTTATGCTATGATATAGTAAGAATAGTCAAATTTGGAAACCTTTAAATTATTAAACTAGAACAGAGCTAGGATCATTGCCTCGTGCTCACATAATTTCATTTTGAGATGATTGCTTATCAAACATGTTTATAGGAATTGGATCACACATCTTAGTCAGGGGAGCCTAGGAAGAGGACTAAGTCTCAGTTTCCTCTTCTGCAGAATGAAGACAAAACTCAAGGGATTCATTAATTGAACAAATATTTTCTAAACTGCTAGGCAGTAGTGGTTATATGTTTTGCGTAATTGTGCAGTTACATTAAATGAAACTGCACCAACATCTCTGCACTCAAAAAGCTTACTTTCTAGTGAAGGTTCAAAACTCACTCCCCCTGAGTCATTTCTGATTCACAGCGACTGTGTGGCAGGGTAGAACTACCCCTGTGGGTTTCCAAGGCTGTAACTGTTTATGGAGTAGAAAGCCTCATTGTTCTACCTTGGAGCTGCTGGTGGTTTTGAACCGCTGACCTTGCAGTTAACAGCCTAATGTGTAACCCACTGCACCAACAGGGCTCTTCCTAGTGAGGTTTAATGAAGACTGAATGAGAGGTAACATTTGGAGAGGGCTCAGAACAAAATCTGACATGTGGCAAAGCCTCAGTGAACTTTCTTCATACTAAGTCTCTACCATAATCCTGTGAAATAGATGCTGTAATTATCACTATATTATAATCCCAAACCAAACTCACTGCCACTATTGAGTGGATTTCAGCTCATTTCAACCCTATAGGACAGATTAAACTGCACCCAGGGAGCGGCTGGTGGTTTCGAACTGCTTATCTTGCGTAACCACATAAGGTGTTCAATGTGTAACCATGACGTAATCAGAGCTCTTTCACTATATGACAGACGGGTCTAAACAAAGAGTGGTGAGCTAAGTAATTTGCCTAAATCCAATACCTAGCACATAGCAGAACCAGGATTTGATTCCAAGTAGCATCTGGGTTTGAGATTAAAAAACACTTAGCACATACCTGGCACTTAGTAACTACTTAGGAAAATCTATTATTCTCAGTCTCATGTTCATTATTACATCTCGAACTTGGAAGAAGTGCTCATAATTCTCCATCAGTGACTTATGTTATTTGCATAATTGTGCCGATTACTAATTATGGTTGAATTTGCATGTGTTTTGTGGTACTATTTGTTTACTTTCATGCAAATATTGTTTCATTTTCATCAAATTCTCAATATACTGTGAGAACATGTTGTACATGTGGAGGTCTTATGGCACATTTGTGGTGTTTAGGGAGAGAAACCCTACTATTCAAAACGAAATCTACAGAAAGGAACCTGCCGTCCAAGGTCACAATACAGAAGTGTGATAAGGTGGAAAATGCTTAGGATTTGGCATTGGACTATTTGTATTCAAATTGCCGGCTCAGTCACTTGTGCCCGTGGCTCAGCAGTTTAACGTCTCTGAACCTTTAGTTCCTGTTCTACAAAATGAGATCATTACTATGACCCTTTCCAACCTTTACCTGTGATTCCAGGTGTGGGTCCGGAGTTTCACAAAGCTTTTTCTTGGGACAAGTTTTTTTCAAAGAAGACTATTAGGGAGAGGCCAAGAATGTTGAGTGACAATAGTTGTGAATTCCATTACTAATAGAAGCCAATAATCATCATGGAAATTTTTTAGGTACTTTAAAAATAATTGATCATGGATTTTCTTTCCAAATGCCAGACTTGAACCTCACAATTTGGATATTTGTGTTTGAAGTTATTTTCAAGTAGAAGGAGTATGGGTATGTTAATCTAGGCAGACTAGAGAAACAAATTCATAGAAGCTCACGTGTGTAAGAGAGAGTTTTATATAAAAGGTAATTGTACATTCAGAAAGCATCCCAACCCAGTCCAGTCCAAGCCCATAAGTCCGATATTAGCCCATATGTCCAATACCAATCTATAAAGTCCTCTTTAGACTCACGAAACACATGCAATGATGTCGAGTGCAGGATGATCACGGGCCAGTGGGTAGAAAGTCTTTGGATCCAGTGGCGTTTTAAGCATCTCAGCGCTGGCAGGGGTCTCCACGTGGTTTCTCCAGCTTCCAGGGCTGCATCAGGGTAAGTCCGTGTGGCTTCTCCTCAGGGATGTCTCACAGGGAGTCAGCAGAGAGAGAGAGATGTCTCCTGGCCCCAAGGAAGAAAATACAAGCGTTCCCAGAATTCTCAGGAGAAGGCCATGCTCACACAGAATCCTCATTGGCTATGATCCAATTGACAGACTAGACTTTATCCCTTCACTCTTAATCCTCACAAGTCCCAAATTGACACCAGCTTATGTAACTACTACAATGGGGATAATTCAACAGTCTTCACCTAAAATGCAAAAAATAGAGGTGAATATATCAAAAAAAATTAAATTATAGTTTATCTAAATGTAAAATTAATGTCTGAAATTATGATGGTGCTTTGAGACTTTCTTTCTTTGAATAATAAATGGATTTTAAAAATAGGAAGTCATAGACCCCATAGAACTCTTACATGGGAAAAGTCCTTAAGAATTATTTGGCACCGACCGTTTTACTTCACAGAAGATGAAATTCAGCCTCAGTAAACCTCGTTTCAGTAAGCCTCCACAGTACACTAATAATAATAGCACCCAGGCTTATTAAATAAAGCACTGCTTATAAACAACTAACGTGAAATTAGTGCTCAGTTAATGGTAGTACTTCTTTATTTATTATAATTTGGCTTAGTATTTTACACAGTGGACTGTGTCCACATCGAGCTGCTGATGGTATGGTTGATGATTAGAGCCCACCCCTGTTCTGCAGGAGAATGGAGAGGATGTCTGCTCCATAGAGATTCACCGTCTCCGATGGGACACCCCAAAGAGCAGTGCTACTCTGTCCTATAGGAACACTATGCCTCACAATAGGCTTAATGGCAGTAACTTCGGTTTGATGCACACTCACTTCTCATTGGATTCAGCAGAGTCCGATTAGAAGTTGGGGTGCCTCAAACCCAGACCAATGGTTGTTTTTTAAAAAATCATTCATTTCAGTGTCTACTAAGTTTCATGCACTTTTATAAATATGAGACTTATGTTGCTGTTAGTTGTCTTCTAGTTAGCTCCCAATCGTGGTGATCTTATATATACTACAATGAATCATCCCCCGACCTTGTGCCATTTCTATAACCATCACTATACTTGAACCCAGCATTGCAACCACTGGGTATTAAATGCCTTGCAATCTGGGTGGTTCATCTTTTAGGGTCATACTGTAATAGTCTGTTGTGATCATAAACACTTGATTCTCAGTTCTACTGGTCTGGGAAAGTATGGGAGGCTTGAACAAAAGAGTGACTGAAGAAAAAAAAACTTGAGTAAATGGCTTCCCAAATCAGAATATACAAGGTTCTGGGGTTGGCAAAACCTACATACAAAAAAATAGAATTAGAGGCAGATAATGTATGTGTCCTGGAAAGATGGACATGTTTATTATCTGGCCTTGGACAGGGAAACTTACCTTAGGGAATGGGACCAGGATAGACAAGAAAGAAAGAAAAGAAATCTGTAGTAGTTATCTACTGCTGCATAACAAATTTCCCAAAAAAATCTAAGGATTTGAATCCACACACATTTCCTTATCTCACAGTGTCTGTGGGTCTTATCTCACAATTTCTAAGCATCCAGACACAGCTTAGCTAGATGTCTCTGGTGTAAGGTTTCATGAGACTCTACTCAGTCTGGATCCAGTTCTATGATCTCCTCAATGCTCCTCTGGACGAGGGTCCACTTCCAAGCTCACACATAGGCCTGTTGGCAGAGAGTTCTCTGGCTGATGGCTGGAGATATTAGTTTCTTACCACATGGACCTCTCTATGGGCTAGTTTACAACATAGCAGCTGGTTTCCATCAGAGCAAGGGAGAGGGCATGAGGGAGCTCCCAAGATGGAAGCCATAATGGTTTTTTAAACCAATATTTGAGTGGCACCGATTGCTTCTGTCTACTCTTTTTATTAGGAACCAGCCATTGATCCCAGCTCACCGGTAAGAGAAGTGGATTATGCAGGGCATGGTTACTAGAAGGGCAGGAATTACTGGGAGTCATTTCAGAGACTAATATTCTAGGTTAGAAATCACCGCTAGGTTTCACCAAAAGAGTGAAAAATATAGATAAAAGTAACAGGGACTCCCAAAGTAGCCTCTATGATTTCAGAAAATAATCCATTGAGAGCCGGGGACCCAAGGCCAACAGCAGCAGTAGCAGCAGCAGCAGCAGCAGCAACAGCAGCATCCAGAGGTGCATTTCTTTTTTTTTTTAAGATCGTTTTATTGGTGGCTCTTACAGATCTTATAACAATCCATACATCAATTGTATCAAGCATATTTTTACATAGGTTGCCATCATTATTTTCTAAACATTTACTTTTTTTTAAAATCATTTTATTAGGGGCTCATACAACGCTTATCACAGTCCATACA